>NC_068448.1:62859076-63106576 GCF_023373465.1 Oncorhynchus keta
GAATAGAACCCAATAGCTGTTCTGTATTAACTCACAGCTAACTGCTAATAGAACCCAATAGCTGTTCTGTATTAACTCACAGCTAACTGCTAATAGAACCCAATAGCTGTTCTGTATTAACTCACAGCTAATAGGCCTCACTTTAATAGTCTGTACAACTTTTCTCAGGGCCCGATTCAATCAGATCCCCTTTAGCCGACATCCGCATAGCTGATGTTTGCATGGAGTCAATGGTGAAACTGTGTTAGAGCTGTCAAATCCACAAGCAGCTCCAGGTATTATGCCTAAAGCAGACGTTGCCATTGGCTGTCGCATTAAGAGAAATCCCATGCAGCCTTGTTGACAAGTTGTAACACTGAAATGTGAGATGTAATCTACACCTGACTGATAGAAATCCTCATTATTTCTATATAGCCTACACTTTCTTGTTCTGAACTTCTAATGCGAGTGGGGTGGGCGTGGCTTCATGGCAATGATCACAAGAGCAGCTGCTTAGCGATTTGACAGCTCCAACACAGTTCCACCTCCGTCATTGCCAAAACATCAGCTATGCGGGTGTCGGCTATCGCCGGTTAACGCTTGATCTGATTGAATTTATGCCTCAGTGTTGGGATGGCTAGCTAAACGCTAAAATAGTGGTGTCCCATGTATACATTATTACAAGCTACTATCGTGAATTATAATGCTGTATATTGTCATGTTTGTGCAAGAACATGCACCCAAAGACACACACGTTTTTACTCACGCACATAGCAGAAATAAGCAAGCACGTCCTCACACACACACACCTGTTGGCTGGAGAAGAGCTTGCCCTGGTACTTGTTGATGACAGTGTAGCCTGTGGCTACCTTGCAGTCGTCATATCATGCTACCGGAGTCAGAGAGTTGACAAGGCATTGACACGTGGAGGGGTGAACGGTTGTCACACACACCTATGGGTCCCAGGTCGGTACACCTCCAACACGTAGCCTCTGGTCTCCCCGAACACATCCACACTGAAATGCATTTCTTTCTGCAACACACAGGGAACATGCAGGTGAGGTAATGGAAAGGTGAGGAGGATGGGTAAGAGAGTCAGGTGATGAGAGAGAGAAAAAGGTTAGAGGAATCTGGTGAGTCTTGACACAGGTAAAAGGAACAGCTGGGATTGAAAGGTTGAAAGGTGTTGCCATCTCACCTGGATGACGCAGATCTCGTTGGGTTCCACCATCAAATTCCCAAACTCTGTAGTGATCACAATCTCCCCCTGCTGGGGCACTGCAAGAGGGAGGAAAGTGGGAGAGTATATAAGACTGCTTATGTTATATTGTGTTTATGTATACTTCAAAAACCAAAGGCATATTTGACTGACAAATGAGAAAGTCTCCGTCTGAGTTGTTGAAACAACTGAAAAGCAGAGACTACTTTATTAAAAACTTGATATTGGGCATAGAGTTGTGAAGATCAAAGATGAGAGAGATCAAATTGTGTATGTAGTACTGTATGTATCATACAATGGAGACACACACACACCTGTCAACCATGGAGGTGTTGCAGGTGAACATGTGGATGCCGATCCTGTTGTGGGACTTAGTGTCTCCTGCTCCACATAGGGTGTGCAGACCCTATGATTGACAGATGGGAGAACCAATTAGACCCAGGAAAGAAGATAGGCTGTACCAGAAACAGCTAATCGCTATCATGGAAAGCCAGAGGGTTTAATGGATTTGGAGATGCTGAATGGCAGCAATTGCAGCTAACAGTGAGAAAAAAAATCAAAACCAAATTTCTGTTTCTTCCGCCTAATCTCGCACTCTAATTCTCTCCATTGTCTCACTTTCCAAACCCTGTCCATTAAATTTCTCTCTCGCTCTACCTCTCTACCTGGTTAGGGTCAGGTTCCACTTCATCCCACTTCTCTGTTAGGATCCCACAGTGCATTGCGGTGTACAGCTTGTGACGGACAAACGGCAGGATACGGTAGAACCAACTGGGAAACAAGGAAATGGAGTTAGGAAAGAGAGAGATAATATCTGTGTATGTGCATGATTAAGTGTATGAAAAAAGTCCTGTTTATTACATTTTTACATTTTAGTCATTTAGCAGAAGCTCTTATACAGAGCTATTTTCAGGGGCAATGAGGGTTAAGTGCCTTTCTCAAGGGCACATGGACATGTTTTTTTCACCTAGTTGACTCTGGGATTCAAACTAGCGACCTTTCGGTTACTGTCAGGGTTGTGGAGTAACTGATTACATGTACAAAAAAAACTATAAATGTAATCAGTTATGTTACAAGCAAACATTTTGTAATTAGATTATTGGATTACATTATGGCATCTTTCTGTATTTCCAATGGCATTTAATTCAGAATTTAAAAAAGGCGCAGGTTTACATTTGTTCAGAGACCACTATCATGACAAACCAAATGCCTTTGCTGGATTGTATTTTTGTCTTATTCTAATGCCTCTTAAGAGGAAAGTAATCAAAAAGTAACTAAAAGTAATCAGATTACGTTACTGAGTTTGGGTACTCCAAAAGTTACGTTACTAATGACAATTTTGGACAGGTAACTAGTAACTGTAACGGATTACATTTAGAAAGTAAACTACCCAACCCTGGTTACTAGCCCAATGCTCTTAACTGCTAGGCTACCTGCTGCCCTATACCTAGTGTTAACATGCGCCCTCTGTCCACGTTCTGATTGTGCCAACATTTTTAGATAAGTGTCGATGATTAAAAGACACATTTTGATTTGATTGTTCTGACCACCTCTAGAGGTAGCCAGGCACACATTGTGTCTAGATATCAATCAGGTATAAACAGATCTGGATGATCAAACTATTTAAATCCTCATTATACTGGTCTCTAAAATCATTGACAGGCAGTACCATTGACTTATGGCACCAATAATTGTCTTAAAATAAATACATTCCGAATATCTGTTAAATAATTTGCATACAAGGAGGCACCAGCTAATATCGTCTCATGCTGACACAGTGGATGGATGAGACATATTTTAATACAATGTGTAGACATGACAAACCTTGATCAGATAGGCTGTATCAAAAGACCAATTAGTAGCAAAAGATCAGAATTGGGCTGCCTGTGTAAACGCAGCCACAGTGTTTAGATCTTATTGATCAGATCATGAAACTCACATATTAGCCCCAGGTGTAAATGAGACTTCTGTGTAGGCCAATGTATTACACCATTATTTATTCAATCTGAGCGATGAAGGAGAAGTTTCTGTCAATAACTAGGATATACCTCATCTTATTGGTTGGCTGTGTGCAGGTGAAAGCGTAGCCGGAGAGTTGTTCAGCGTAGAGGCCGTAGGGACACACCTGAGGGTTGTTCTGCTGAGACAACAGAGCTGGGTTTAACATCCTAGAGGGGAGTAACGTACACTGGTATACCGGACACCCCCGCAGCCCCCTGCTTATGAGCTCTTGGGGCCCATGCGCCTGTCATCAATGTCTATTATTTTTGTTATTTAATACATTATTTTGACAGTAACCCCTCCAAAAAGTAATTCGTAAACCTTTTTACTTCCACAGGACGCTAAGTATTTGTTTCTTGGGGCACAACTTTCACTGGGGACGAGGGGGACATGACCCCCCCACATTCTAAAATTGTGTTTTGTTCCCCCCTCTCCCAGTTGTATTATTGCATTGTGATACAAAATGAGTCACTGGTGTGCTTTAGGACCATGCAGATTCCTCAGAGCGGTTGGGTATGCTATTTTCCGGTTTTAGACGGCTGGATTTAGAACCGCATGGACATCACAGAGCATGTGGACAGGCTAGCTGTGTGGAGGGAAAGCATCTAAAATGCTGGTGTATAGGACCAGCACGGGAGAGATGAACAGAGGCAGCTGCTGTCTGTGTTTGTTGCGCTTTTTCTCTGAGACGTAAAAGCAAGCAGAGCAAAAAATGGCTACTCTTTAGTTGACTGATCTAGCTGGCAAGTTAACTGCTGTTTGATATAAAAACAATGTATTTATTCCCAGCACTGAGCTAGTATTGTAACTGACATGTTACGTTAGATAATGTTTCATCGCCTCTCCAGAGAAGTGAATGAACTTCTAGCTGCTAGTTTAGTTAGCTAGTTAGTAGCTACCACAGTCAGTTCAGCTCTAGCTAGCCTCTAGCTATCTGTCATTTAGCAGTATCAAACAACTCTTGTGTGTATGGAAATGTTTTGTAGCCTTTGTTTTGTCCTGTTTCAACAGAAGTAAATGTGACGACGTACCATTGTACCATTAGTTGGCTAACTGTAACTAGCTAGCTAGCTCACTAACGTTAGCTATTATTTTTGCTTCAATCACACTAGACCTGAATCAAACAATGAAAGCAGCAGCCAAACGATTGAAGACTGATATTCTGACCTTTTTACCGCGCAATGCAAGTTTTTATTAGTCAGTATAGCAATGTAACGTTGTTGATCTGTCAGTTTCCCTAGCTAATGTCTTACTTTTCACACTGACACGGTATAAACAGCTCTACAGGCTTCACTGTCATGGTGCACAATCAGTACACAACACTGTGCTCATCATGTCTTAGCAGGATCAGATGGTGACAGATTTCCCTGCAGGGTCAGACAGCCAGGGAAGACCAGTCTACGGCACTCGGGTGAGTGGGAGGCCCCAGTGCACAACTGAGCAAGAGGTAAAGTACATTAGAGTGTCTAGTTTGAGAAACAGATGTCCCGCAAGTCCTCAACTGGCAGCTTCATTAAATAGTAGGGTTAGGGTTAGGGTCAGTCTCAACGTCAACAGTGAATAGGCGACTCCGGGATGCTGGCCTTCTAGACGGAGTTGCAAAGATCCTGGGTCTCGACCCTGCCCTGTGCAACTGGGTACTGGACTTCCTGACGGGCCGCCCCCAGGTGGTGAGGGTAGGCAACAACATTTCCACCCCGCTGATCCTCAACACTGGGGTGCCACAAGGGTGCGTTCTGAGCCCTCTCCTGTACTCCCTGTTCACCCACGACTGCGTGGCCACGCACGCCTCCAACTCAATCATCACGTTTGCGGACGACCCAACAGTGATAGGCTTGATTACCAACAACGACGAGACGGCCTACAGGGAGGAGGTGAGGGTCCTCGGAGTGTGGTGTCAGGAAAATAACCTCACACTCAACGTCAACAAAACTAAGGAGATGATTGTGGACTTCAGGAAACAGCAGAGGGAACACCCCCCTATCCACATTGATGGAACAGTAGTGGAGAGGGTAGTAAGTTTTAAGTTCCTCGGCGTACACATCACAAACAAACTGATTTGGTCCACCCACACAGACAGCATCGTGAAGAAGGCGCAGCAGCGCCTCTTCAACCTCAGGAGGCTGAAGAAATTTGGCTTGTCACCAAAAGCACTCACAAACTTCTACAGATGCACAATCGAAAGCATCCAGTCGGGCTGTATCACCGCCTGGTACGCCAACTGCTCCGCCCACAACCGTAAGGCTCTCCAGAAGGTAGTGAGGTCTGCACAACGCATCACCGGGGGCAAACTACCTGCCCTCCAGGACACCTACACCACCCGATGTCACAGGAAGGACATAAAGATCATCAAGGACAACAACCACCCGAGCCACTGCCTGTTCACCCCGCTATCATCCAGAAGGCGAGGTCAGTACAGGTGCATCAAAGCTGGGACCGAGAGACTGAAAAACAGCTTCTATCTCAAGGCCATCAGACTGTTAAACAGCCACCACTAACATTGAGTGGCTGCTGCCAACAGACTGACTCAACTCCAGCCACTTTAATAATGGGAATTGATGGGAAATTATGTAAAATATATCACTAGCCACTTTAAACAATGCTACCTAATATAATGTTTACATACCCTACATTATTCATCTCATATGTATATGTATATACTGTACTCTATATCATCTACTGCATCTTTATGTAATACATGTATCACTAGCCACTTTAACTATGCCACTTTGTTTACATACTCATCTCATATGTATATACTGCACTCAATACCATCTACTGTATCTTGCCTATGCCGCTCTGTACCATCACCCATTCATATATCTTTATGTACATATTCTTTATCCCCTTACACTTGTGATTTGATTTGATTTGATTTATTTGAGAGACAACTAATGCTCAGTGTGCAAATGTGTGTATTTTTTCAATAAACATTGGAGTCTAAATATAGTTTACACGTTGTCAACAATCTAAGCCAACCCCATCTGTTTTGCCTGATAGTTGTGCACAAGTCGGTTTTGTTGCTAAGCAACCAACCATCTATGGAATGTTACCTGACCTTCAGGTAAGGCTCCTGGACAGCAAGGGTCTTCAGATGAGAACTCATTCCCAAACCCACTCAGGTACTGGAAGAGATCAACAAATTAGGGGACAGACAGTTGGCTGGACAGTGATAGGCCTAGTCTTTAAAACAGACATATTGGGTGATATTGGGACAGTATACCTGTGTTTTTGCTTTTGGTTTAACATTGATAAGAACTTTGATTGGCGTCAATGTTGAGTCGTGCGACTTGTGTCATCTGTTTGCATACTTGTCACACAATGCAAACATACATGACTACTCTGATAGACATGCAACTCCACAGGGCGAGCCCTCTTACTATCTTTATCTGCTACACTGGGAACGTGGCTCGCGGTCAAATCCAAAAATGGTGCTGAGTCACCGCGGAGTCTGAAAAAGCGCACGGGGCTGTTTCCAATAATGCGCGCGCACACGTGAGTCTACATTTCTTGCGGAGTATGCTACTTTACTTTATGGAGAGAAGGGGAGAATAATGTCTAAAGTCTCAGTAAACAAAACAGTGGTAATATAATAGATTATATAAATGTTAACTGACGTTAATTGATAAAAGACACTCCAGAACTCTGCGTTCCACAAGCGACTTGGGCACAACATCTGAGCATCTGCTGAATCCAGCCCGATGATTGGGTAGAAGGAAACGCCCCTTCAGCGCACCGCTTGACAGCGAAAGTAGCCTATAGATGTATAGCCTACACACAGTTAAGTCTTACATATTGTAAGATTTCTGACATTTGTTGGTGCGATTGATAGCTCCATCCACCATAAAGTAAAACGTTCAAATGACATTGGAATAACAATTATTATCTTCACTATATGTAAAATAATATATATATAAAATGAAGAAAACAATTAATGAAAAATTTATGAAAAATAACAGTAAATCTCCGCAATAATATATAACCTGAACATTGCTTAATCATAAATGGAGGTAACATTTACTGAAGTTATGCCTCCTTACCTTGAGCCCAGCCATTGTGCTTACTTAGGAAACTGTCCAACTGAAATAAATACGTTTTCAATGTCCAACACCCTTGTTAAAACTTAACTATTTATCTCCAAACTTAACTAGGTTAGCTCCATAACCTATCGGTCACACAACCCCAACGTCCCGTGATAGAGTGAAGAAGAAAGGAGGGATGGATATGGCATCAATTAGGACCAGACTCAGTCCGTGACGTATATGGGGGGTTCTCTCTGAGAGAAGGGGTTAGATGTAAAAACAAAACAAACAGAGAAGGGGTGGAGAGACTGAGGTCGGGTTACTTAAAAGTGGGCAAACAAGGACCAAAGTCATAGCCAATGCAAATTACAACCAACCCCAAGCCACCTTTTAGATACACCATGGGTCCAATGGACATGAGACGTTTCACCGGTTCCTGTGTTCCAACCACATTGACGGTTATGGATGCACCGCGCGGATAGAAATAGAATCCATATCTATGGTGACCCCGGTAGGCCTACTTCACTAGCTGGCGATTTTGGAAAGGACAATAGTGGCAATATCGTCAGGCCTGTTGAGCATGTGGTATATCAGCCTGGGTATAGGCCTATGAATCATTGAACTTGGTATAGCCTAATAATCAGGCATATAGGCCTATATAATTGTGGATCAAATCGAAATGGACAAGCGATCTCTGGGATAAAGATTTGGAAATTATTGATTATTTTTTATCTGCTTGATAGCCTATACATACTGGGCAAAAACTGGATGAATCAACGTTGTTTCCATGTCATTTAAACTAAATGAAATGTGATGACGTAGAATCAACGTGGAAAACGGATTGGGTTTGGGTCATCAACATAGGGAATTTGTACTTTTTGTTAACCTTTTTTGTTAACCTTTTTGTTAACCTTTTGAACCTACAGTAAATCCAAGTGCAATCGAATTGTCATTTGAACAACATACAATATACATAACAAAATACGAAAAATATCTACATTATTCAAAATGTATTCAGTTAATTTTGTCAAAGGAGAGGACAAAACTGGGCACACCTAATCTCCCAGCAGTATCAAAAATAATCATTTTCCCTTTCTCATTCTTACTCCCAATCCACTCTCCTGTCTATTTCTTTTCTTTTTGGGAGGTGTAAGACTAGGGTAAATGATGGCAATTCTCATAGCGAGGCGCAAATAAACTCTGTGCGGCAGAAGTAACTGTTCTCCAGCGAGGCGTGCAGTTGCCGCGGGCGCCCCGCTGCGAAGCAGTTAGGGTGCCGCTTCTCAGACGAGAAAGCCCAATTGCGCAAAATATCGCGACCCAGTCTGCGGAAATTGATCTGCTCCTTGGATGGAAAAAAAAGTGATTTTAATTTCGCCTCCGAGTTTGATGATGGAATTCTAGAGTATTTGTCACCTCTCCAGGTAGGCCTGTGTGTTTTAAGAGAGGCTGAAGTAGTGAAGAATGGAGGAAAGTAGCCTATTCCATCCAGATGGTTGTATCTATGCATGAGTGAGTGGGTAGTAAATGGTTTGTTATTAGAGGCCTGCTGGACTCAATGTCTTGATGGGAAAAGGCATCCATATTTTAGCTCACCTGATACAAACCCAATCCACCCACCCAGCACGAGGCCTTCACACAGCACGTCAGATTATCTGGACCAGTCTGCATTTTGACACGGTTGAAACATAGACAAATATTTAATGACAAATATTTCTTGTTGTCTGTCACTTGTCTGTTGTATGGCGTAAAAAATACAAAACTTGAACACAACAAAACAATTGTCTTGAGAGAAGGCCTTGCCACGGGCTATACCAAAGACTGAATATCTCCTATCCCTCCTTTTCTCCTCTCCACTTCTCTCTCTCTCTCTCTCAACCTCTCTGAGTTGAGTCTCTCCTGCATTCTACACCACTAATGCTATGCAAATGTTTTAATATAAAGATAAAGACTGTTGCCATGCGTTACGCTCTCCTGGTTCATGCCCTCAGGTTTCCACGACGATAGTTCTAACACAAGAGCAATATTCGGGAGACATTAAACAGTGCCCTCTCTGACACACACACAAACACACATACACACTCTCTACACATGCCTTTTAGCACCCACTCCCAGTTTCTAACACATCACAGTGTCACAGAATAGAAAATTACACTCTCCACCCACAGAGAAAATTGCTTTGGAATTGCTTGGTTATAAAGATGTGCTTTAAGAGGTAGAGAAAAAAGATAAGTAATACAAAAAAAACACAGCACACAAACATAATTACTTTAGCGCTCTGTGGACAATTCATACTGCTGGTTAATCAGTGGATTTACCAATTATATATCAGAAGATATTTGTAGAGTGTGTATGTGTTGTGGTGTGTGTGTGTGGGGGGGGTGTGTGAACGAGAGAGCAAGAGAAAAGAGGAAATGTTGAATTACTCATGAATACATTACTTTTCCATCTCGCCAAGCGAAGCAGAAATGCAATCATCGCTGCTTAGAGGACTGTCTGGAAGGCTTCAGCTGATGGTCCCCTCATGAGGGCAAAGGTCAATCAGGGGTCACACTAGGTTAAAGGTCAAAGGTCTTCCTGAGTGATGAAAACAGTAGAGGAAGGAGCCTGGTGTCGCCTTAGTCTTGAGGAGTCAAGCAGAGGAACTGGAGAAGAGGAAGGTAGAAGATGAGATGGAGGAAAGGAACTGAAAGAGTAAAGGGTATCATCAACTGTTATGGAGATAGAGATGTAAAGAGATAGATAAATGATTTCCCTGATAATGGTTTTGGCACTAAGTCTCCTATGAAGGAACTATGATCAGACTTTAAAGGACAGTAAAGGGAGGAAGGAAAGTCATAATAAACGACATACAGAGAGAAGTAGAACAGCGGAACATGGATAACAGAGGACACTTGAATTGAATGTTCAGTCTCTCTATCTCTCACTATGTCTATCAGTGAGTCTGTTAAATCCCACCTTTCTTGACCCCTGGGCGACTCCCACAGGGACAGAGAGTGTGCAGTTATGACTTCCTTACTGTGGGGGGGACTGTGTGTATGTGTGTGAGGGTGTGTGTGTGTGTGTGTGTGTGTGTGTGTGTGTGTGTGTGTGTGTGTGTGTGTGTGTGTGTGTGTGTGTGTGTGTGTGTGTGTGTGTGTGTGTGTGTGTGTGTGTGTGTGTGTGTGTGTGTGTGTGTGTGTGTGTGTGTGTGTGTGTGTGTGTGTGAGAGTGTGTGTGTGCGTGCATCTGTGTGTGCATTTCTTACTTCCTAACCGCGGGGTGTGTATGGGGCCAGGCGATGGGAGAGGAATAAATCCCAATAGAGATTGCAGGGCTACGCTGCCTCCCACTGGGCACCACCAGACCTGCAGGCCGGGATCCAAGAGTTGTTCTCCCACTAAATGGTTCAGAGGGGCTGCAGAGGCGACCGAACCACCACCCCACACACTGGGGCTGCCTACAACCTAATGATGATGCTACAGACACACACACACACACTTTGACACACACACAGATATACTCACACACAACACACAAGCACACCCAAACCCACAGAAAATGACAGACTCTCCTCAGGTCTTCATCCCACTTCATGCCACTCAAAACCTCTGACACAAACAATACCAATATATTGCACTGCACTGCACTGCACTCTCTCTCTCTCTCTCTCTCACACACACACACACACACACACACACACACACACACACACACACACACACACACACACACACACACACACACACACACACACACACACACACACACACACACACACACACAAACACAAAAAGTTTTGCACACACACAAACACACACTTCCCTCTGACAGCCATGCACCCCTGACCACTCTATTTTCCATCAAAATGTAACAATATGATAACTGTCGAATTCTGTAAAGGAAGATGGGGAACGGGTGAAGAGAGAAAGAGAGGAGAAGAGTAATAGAATGACTGGCATCATGCCACATCGCTTGGCACAACGTCTGACCACCCTCCACACACACACAGCCCACACTGTGTCTTACGTGTCCCACCCACTCCGGCCATTTTGTGGCGGCCCGGGGAGCTAATTCCATCTGAGATGAAGTGTCTGACAAGCCACTGGGTAGCTGCCGTGATCAGGATCCAAATCCAGCAACACTGAATGCCCCTCAGGAGGACATTGCGGCTCTACATGCCTCATTACCAGCTCACAAGGCTCACTGTGGCGGCCATTTTGTGCCAACCGCAGAGTGTCTGCTACCCAGTTTCCCTCTAGAGGGTAATAAGATGCCTGAGGTTACTGAAGTAAATACAGACATGTAAGAGTGATCCACTTAAATGTTTCCAACTTTGTCTCGTTTATCATAATGGCAGCTTCAAAGACATCCTAGAACTATAGGCGATGATTTGATACATGCTGTTACTAGGCCTCGTACTGTTGGACATCAAGTCTCTTCAACATCAAGTTCACTCATCTGCCTGATATGCTACCAACCTCGGCCACAAGGTGCTAAAATCACCCAATTCAATATGGTTCTGAGGGCCTTAAACCCATGTCCACACAGGAACACATCAAAACACCCGGGGCCCTTGTGCCCATGCAGCTCCAGCTACAAATCTGTCCCACCTCCAAAGCCCTCCAAACATCTTCAATCTGGTCTCAATGAGTTAAAGTAGAGGTTTTGTTTGGCTCTGGCCTCAGCCATGGAAAGCGCACAAATGTCCGAGGCTTTAGGTCAAGCATCAGTGGAAATCGCAGCAGTGGAAATGGCCCATTATTACAGAATCTGACCACCTTGTTTACACCACACACTCTGCTCAATCCAGATCCAAAAGAACCTCAAATGTTTTATCTTTTGGCATCTGCAGTGCCAACTCTGAGAGAACGTTTAACTTGAATCAAAGCAGCTGAATACTGGGATAAATCTCCAAGGGTTTAGGCCTATTAATACATCTCCAAAATAGCCTATGAACTGATTAGCCATTTTCTTATAAAGGCATTTTTTTCACATTATAATGCAGTTTATCCTATCACGCAGATTGTTTCTATAATTTACATAAAACTCAGACAAGGTCAGATACCAGTGAGGTCCTTAATTTTTCCTAATCAACCATCATTTGCATCATGCCATCCACCACATTATTGCTGCTAACTGAATAAATGGACTTCTTCAGACTTGAGTGGGACAGGTACATTTTGATAAGCTCACAAGATAATTTGCATACATTACTTTGATTATCTCATAAAGGGGAGAGGTGATTCTTCTGCACCAATTGTTTGGAACTCTATTAACTGAACGGCTGCAATCAATAAAAAGGAAAATGCACACAAGTTCATGAGTTCTGTCACCTTCGCGCTACCCGTTTCGAGCTTGCCTAGTAGTGGAGACACAACAGTATCAGCAAACACCGTCGATGGACTTATAACAGCAAGTGGCTCGAGTGCCTTGATCCCTGCGATCAAAGCTGAGCGGAGAAAATGGGGCGGCCAGATTGCTGCAGTGAACGTGCCTGATTTATCTCGTGTTCATTTACAATTCCTTGGAATCGGGAAGGGCCCTGGGTAGACCCCGCAGACATCTTTCCTGGTCATCTGTAGAATGTAGGCTAAGAACGCCCTATAGAACGAAACCATGCACACAACGAGGTCTTACATGTGCTCCTTGGGCTTCTCAAAACAGTACCGCATAAATAGGCGACCACACATATCGCAGTCGATACGCTTGATGACTACAAAGTGTATTTTTTATTGTCATCATATTCTGTGATATTGGAGAATGGTTGGTTGCAACATATTTCATGAGCTTAACGTTGTATATGCATGGGCCAAAACACATTTGTAACATAAAGGCCAGCATGCATGGGCACTTCTGCTAACAGGCTTTTCTTAAGCAGAGTGATGGGCCCTGAGTTTATTTTTACTTAATCATTGAGGAGAATGAAGCCTAATCTTGGGGTTGAAATATTTAAGTCATTAATTATTTTCCTTACATAAGGGACTAATTATCCAGTCAGTTGAGTGAAATTAGAGCCCTTTGTTTTTTATCAGACCACATTATGGTTGGAAATTACCGATGATGACTGCATGTGCCGACGACTTTGTTGTTCCGATCATCGCCTGTCATTCTGAACCTCTCGCTAACAAAGTCATTAAATTGACTCCCTCGCGCTTTCATTATGCGGGGTTGTTAATAACCGCTAATTAACGTTGCTTACACGCGCCTTTAAAAGCCCCAAGCCCCATCCGTATCTCTCTCTTTCTTTCTCTCCCCCTGCTAGCCTGCCCAGGCAGAGCAGCATCCAATTACTTAACAGCGAAAGAATGAAGACAAGACACCGGCAGCGGGGCCACGACACTGGAACCTCGTGCGGGTGGATAACCTCACTGGCTCATATTCGTGTTGCATATTCTGTCAGATTCTGTCTGAACACAGGCTTTAACAACGTGTCACTATGACTGCGTTTACACAGGCATCCCAATTCTGATATTTTGTTCTACTAATTGGCATTTGACAAATCAGATCAGCTGATTGGAAAGATATCTGATGTGATTGGTCAAAAGACAGATTAGTAGACCAGATATCAGAATTAGGCTGCCTGTGTAAACCCAGGGTCTTTGTTATACGGTATCCTTGGGACGTCCATAACCCCCACTGAAGGTGACATTTAATAGGGATAAAGTAAGAGTAAGTTTTTATTTATTTATTTACAATGATGGCCTAGGTTAGCTGCTTTGTTCAGGTGCAGAACAACAGCTCGGGAATTCGATCCAACTAGTCCAAAATTCTAACCACTAGGCTACCTGCCGCTCCAGGATTAGGTAAAGGTTACGGTTAGGTCAGTCAACGCACAGAGAGAAAGAGAGGGCGAGAGAGATGTTGGTTGGTTACAATGGTGCCTGACCTGATAGACCTAGAACCTGTGTTGACCACCAAATATATATGTACAACTCTGTCCTAGTAGCATATGCCAGATATTCACAGTGTATATAATGGACACGAGACTTGCATCGGAGACATTCTACAACCCAGCTTCCCCAACATAATATTCATAGAAGGCTATATGAATAATCGCATCATGTAAATCACCACGTGATGTGATGTCAGAAGATAAACCACATTTACTCTCAAGGAAAACAATCACGAGATCGGCTTGTTGATTAATTATGCAATTATGCGTAATTGTCGAAAATCAGCCTTAACCAACGGAATAAAATATGTTAATTAATTAAAATCAAGACGTAAACCCTTACATTTTGTAATGAGCACTTGCTGTCAGTTAATGTTACTCCAGTTCACAAGTCTCTGATTATTAGGCTATTAATGGGTTATTAGGCAGATCTCTCTCCAGATGCAGTGACAGACAGGTTGATTAATCCAGAAGATGGCGCGCGTGGAATGGATGGAAATAATATGGAGGTCGTTGGTCCAACCTTTTACGCATTTGTGTGGACACAATGGACACGAAAAGAGACAGAGGCACGCACACACACACACACACACACACACACACACACACACACACACACACACACACACACACACACACACACACACACACACACACACACACACACACACACACACACACACACACACACACACACACACACACACACACACACACAATATCACATTGCAAAGCGGTGATCCATGGAACACTAGCTGGAAACGTTCCTAGATCTAAGCATTTTGAACGACACACCTGTGGTTAGGCCATATCCTTAACCACTGCCCCGGGACCTGTTGCTGTTTAACTTATACTAGAGATGGGGTGTGGAAGAACTGACCCTAAAGTCAGTAGTCTGCTGAAAGTGACCCCCAATACTTAGCCTAGTAAATTGACCCTGTGGTGAAAATGGTTTCTAGTGCCTATTCTGTTGCACATTAGGCTACACTTGCACGAATTCCAATTGTGACTATAACAGCAAAGTAACACAATACACTACATACGTGCATCGGGTGTAAAAAATTATCAAGTTAGGGTGTTATGAAAATACAAAACACACTTTGGCAAAGGGTAAAAGAGAGGGGGAACGGAAAGAGCTCGAGCCACAGTCGGACACTGCCTCCCCTCCTTCCCCAACTTCTGCCACCCGCATGCGGCGTGCTAAATAGAGCGAACATTGAAAATGTGAAAACTGCGCTTATTTCGTCCCTCGCTAATGTGTGCTGGCATAATTAGTGCGTTTAAACAAAGCGCGGATGTCCTGCTGGCTCAAACCGCGGCTGACATCTCTCTTTTCACGGGTTAATAACAGAGCGCGGATAAATGAATCAAATCGTGGCCCCCAAATTACATAGCGACGCTAAATACCCGTCTGTATTACATGCATCTGTTTGTGACCGCGGAGGAGAAAAAACGGAACATTTTATATTGTTATTAAATCTCATTACTTTGCTGATCTGAGAGCAGAAAACGAGGCCTGGAGTTTCTGACTCAATAAACGCGGCGAATTGTTTGTAATTGTCAGTAACGAGGAACATTTTGTTATGGTCACACGTTAGAGGCCTAATTAGAATGAATTAATGAAATCCTGCCTGCAATTTGCACCAAGATGAGTGAATCGTTTTGAAATAAGATCTGGCATACAAATAATGCGTCATCCTTAAAATGCATTCAATTCAATTAATTCAATATCCTATTGAATATTGTCTATGACATAACTGAATCTTGGGCATCTCCTGGCCATGGATCTACCGTGCGCTCTAACCAGAAAACCTAATTCATTTATTTTCACAAAATAACAATACCGTTCTTTGGAAATCCATGAACGAGAACTCAAACAATCAGAAGGTTCTATCACTTTTAAAAAGTTTTACAATTTTCTGAAGATATGTTTTATTGTTATTTTTCATGTTCTTCTGAATCTTAGTAACTGGGCAGCCACATAAAGGGAGAGAAGCAGAAGAAAGAAAGAGTCAATTGTAGCTTGTTGAAGTTTTGGGATTGAATTCTGAAAATGATCCTTTTAAAAGTGATGGGCTTGCGAGGCGAAGGATGGGGTCACGCCATTTTCAGCGGGTTAAAAAGACTTTCATTTAAAATTACATTCTCGATCCATCTCCCCTCTCTGGCGCCAGCCTGCAAGGCGTCCCGGCTCCCCACGCGCCTTCTCATCATCGCCATGCACCTTCACTTTTTAAGTCAATCATCCGGCAAGCAGACCATCTGATCGCCTCTGCAATTGCCGGAGAGAGGCTACGCAATTAGTGTTTCGTGTTGAAACAGTGTGTGTGTGTGTGTGTGTGTGTGTGTGTGTGTGTGTGTGTGTGTGTGTGTGTGTGTGTGTGTGTGTGTGTGTGTGTGTGTGTGTGTGTGTGTGTGTGTGTGTGTGTGTGTGCGCGTGAGAGATGGAAGGTGACAGGGCTTTTGAGAGCGTTTCTGTGGCTTTTGAGAGCGTTCTGTGTAATCAATAGCAATCAATTTATCAAATTGTCATGATAATTTGGTAGTTATTGCAGTGATTGTTTAATTATATTTACAGCTAATATAATGCAATTGTTCGTTGAAAAGGAGAGTGTATGAAGGTGCTCTACTGTAAAAATCCTTATTGTGTTATAAAACATCTAGCCTGTAATCTTACATTTGTCCCGTGTTTTTCTAATTTGTCCTGGGAATACAGAATATTAAAGTCCTAGTTTGCATTAGGCCTAATATAGGCCTACAGAATAAAATATGTCACTATTATTCGGAATATTTCTAAGATTACATAGGCCGAGAGTTTGGTATTTTTCATTTTCTCTCTTATTAGATAGGCTATTGATCCGAGGGACTTGATGGAATTAAAGTATGCTATAAAACGAGGGTGACAAGGCTCACAGTAAACTATGAACTAATACTGACCTTGCCAAACAGCCTATCGAAATATGGATTATTTAGTTGAGTTAAATAATCCAGCCAGGTCAACAGTGAAGCTCTCCCAATCTCACATCAGAATTAGACATTCATCCATGTTTGTCAAATGTCACATTTTTCTGTTGTTCCAAACGTCACATTTCGTGTTTAAGGTGATGTTTAGGCATTAACTCCGAATTTTTAAGGTTAGGGTTAAGTTTAGCCATTAACTCTGAAACCTTAAAGTCCAGCGTTTCCCAAACTCAGTCCTCGGGACCTCAAGGGGTGGCCATTTATTTTTGGCCCTAACACTACACAGCTGATTCAAATTATCAAAGCTTGATGATTAGTTGATTATTTGAATCGCCTGTGTAGTGCTAGGCAAAAAACGAAAACGTGCACCCCTTGGGATCCCGAGGACCGAGTTTGGGAAACCCTGGGTTAGGCATTAACTCTGAATGGTTAAGGTAAGTGTTAAGATCTGCGATAGCCTTAAAATAAAAATATCGAAAACAACTTTCGATTGGTGGATCCGGACATATCGAAAACAACTTTCGATTGCTGGATCCGGACATGCAACTTTTGGCACCAGAGCTAAGTTTCGGCATTAACTCTGATAGGCTTAAAACAAAAATATATTAAACTACTTTCAATCATTGGATTTGAACATGCAACTGTTAGCACCAGAGGTAGATGCTTACGCTCATCTACAACACCCTAGCAAAAGCGAAACCTGAAGGTAACAGAGCTCACTGTTGCCCCTAGTGGCCGGTTTCTACATCTAACTTCCTCAGACATGGATGCACATCAAATACTGACTTGTTTCATGGGTGCAGCCCAGCAATCATGCATCAGTTCTGCCCTTCAGTTAAAGGAAAACTCCACCTCAACTATCTTTTTAATATTTGTTTAGTCCATTGTTGATACACTCCCAAAATGTTTTGCATGTCAGTGTGAAAAATGTCACGCTGCTTGTTTAGCGAGAACCAGCTCCTCCCAATTTGGCCCATACACAAACTCGGGACCTCTGTCTTGCTAGCACACGTCTTCCCTCAACTGTTTTACCCGATCGTACCACCTCAAAAGCGAACTAATGAGGCAACACAAGAGGGACACTTCAGGCTGACAAAGTTTCACACATTGCCATGTGCTACATTCAACAGGGGCCTCCCGAGGGGCACAGCGGTCTAAGGCACTGCATCGCAGTGCTAGAGGTGTCAGTACAGATCCGGGTTCGATCCAACCCATGAGCCGGCACAAGAAATTGGCACAGCATAGTCCGGGTTAGGGGAGGGTTTGGTCGGCTGGGATGTCCTTGTCCCATCGCGCTCCAGATTTGGTGCGGCTGGCTTCCGGGTTAAGCAGGTCAGTGTGTCAGGAAGCAGTGCGGCTTGGCGGGGTAGTTTTTCGGAGGACACGTGGCTCTCGACCTTCGCCTTTCCCGAGTCCGTACAGGAGTTGCAGCAATGGGGACAAGACTGTAATCACGAAATTGGAGAGAAAAAAGGGTAAAAAGTACCATAAATAAATAAATAAATAAATACATAAATAAATAAATAAATAAAAACGTACTCAACGGCGACCCCAGCATTGAGCTAAGCGCCACTGTAGATCCGGGTCACGGCACCACTGTAAAGGGCATCACGCTGCTTGCTTAGCGAGTACCACCTCAACCCAATTTGGCCCATAACTGGTGTGAACTCAGGACCTCACAAACACCTGACCGCCCTCCTCAAGCATCTTAGTCAATCTCACCACCTCAAAAGCTAGCGGGAGACTTCAGGCTGAGGAGTAAGTTTCACACATCCCATCCCATCCCAACATACAGTATATAACCTTCAAAATACAGAAATACAAGTTTTGCATCACATGATGCTGCATTTTGCAACATACCTGCTGTATTTTTGTATTTTGAAAGTTATATACAATATATATTGAAAACTTGATTGCTGGCATGCAAAAAATTTTAGACTATGTCAACAATTAACTAATGAAACAAATACCCAAAGATTGTTTTTGGGTGGAATTTTCCTTTAACTGAAGGGCTGAACTATGATGCATGATTATTTAACTCGACAAAATAACCCATATTTGGATAGGCCAATATAATGTCTTTATTATTGTTGTTGTTGTTCTAATTATTATTATTATTATTGTTACTATTGTTGGGCTATTATAATTGTTATTAGCAGCATATTATTTGTAGGCCTACAATATCCTTTTGAAATCCAAAAGGAAAATCGAATACTGAGTTCAATCCATCGGAACCGGGTTCCACCGCAAGCTTTGTTTTTCTCCGTTTCTCCAAAATTAAGTTTAACAGCTAAAATATATAAAGCTTCTCTTTCCCCGACGCGAGCCAATCAGGGGATATAACACACGTCAATGCGAACACGCGGAGAGCGGGGCTTGAGCCAGCCAACAGTTTCTGTCATTAACGGTGGGTATAGGGAGGGATAGTGAGAGGAACAATCTCGGAACGTCAGAGAGAGAGAGAGAGAGAGAGAGAGAGAGGGAGAGAGAGAGAGAGGGGGACATTGAGAGAGTGAGGGAAAGAGATAGAAAGAAAGAGAGTGAGGGAGGGTGAGTGAGGATCATATTTAGGCTACTGCCGCTCTCCTGTCAAATAAGCGCTTCACTAAACAGATCAAAATGACTAGTCAGTTCGAAGAAGATATCCACGACCGGGGAGAATGTAAGAGTAAATCGCCCACTCTGCTCTCCTCCTATTGTATAGACAGTATTCTGGGCCGACCGAGCCCCTGTAAAGTCAGGCTGATAGGGGCGCAAAGTTTGACAGCTCTACCCGGGAGACAGGAGCACGACAAGCAGACCGAAGGTAAGACAACCCCGCTTATGAAAACATGGCTCGCCAACTTTGGAAAGGGTTTCTAAATGCTCCAATGACATGTTTTGGTTGTTGAATATAGCCAATATAACGGTGTGTGTTTATAACATGATAATAAACCATCAACATACAGCATTGGCTACAGTTGACTGCGGAATGGAAGTAAACATTTGCTAATAATGGTCCATCAGATGTAAAAGTGTCTGAGGTTGTGCGACAGTGGAAAATAAGATATCTGTCAACTTTATCGTCGATACGATACATAGGCTACTCAAATGTGCATGCAATTGTAGACAGAAATAATACATTTTCAAGTTTATTCAAACATTCTCACTTTAATGCATTGTGCATAACTTTGCATTGGACTGTGTGCCTTGTTGCGCTCCGGTCTCCATTTGCTTTTCCTGCACTTACACATGTCTCGTCGTCCTCTCCATACCTTTGACACCCTCACTATCGGCTCGACTAAAGATCTCATATCCCTAGACACAGACATGCACCTTCCACCAAAGATGCGCCGGCTCTACGGACCAGGGGGGAAGTACCTGGACCACGGCCGGGGTTTAGTTCATGACATAGGGGAGAAATTGGACAAGGAGAGGCTCCTGGTGGACCAAGCCTGCGAGAGCCTCAAAATCATCCAGGCTCCACAGGTGAGCATCAGCCGGAGCAAATCGTACAGGGAGAACGCGTCCCTGATCCGGGGAGAGGGAGGCCAGAGTCCCACTGAAGGGCCGGAAGATGGGCCTGGACTAAGGCTGGGCGAGTTAGGTTCGATGAAGTTTGACGAGGACGCGGGAAAAGAGGAGGAGAGCTGCGGGGAGACGATGGGTCTCTCCCCGAAGGACGACGAGAGGGAGAGCCTCCACGCCGGGGATGGAGACGTGAGGGACGGCGAGGACAGCGTGTGTCTGTCGGCAGGCAGTGATTCAGAGGAAGGAATGCTAAAACGCAAGCAAAGAAGATACAGGACTACATTCACCAGCTATCAGCTGGAGGAGCTGGAGAGGGCTTTCCAGAAGACACACTACCCCGACGTCTTCACCAGGTACAGTATTATCTACAGTTACAGCACAAACTCTGGTATTCATTCATATGCAACATCCCTAACATTAACGCCATCATTGTTGTAACACCTACAACAATGTCACCCAACCATGACAACATTTCGTTAAATGCACGTTTTGGATAGACGTTTCTATTTCACCGTACACTTTTTTCGTCTAAGCCTCATTAGTTGTATGCGACATAACGAACAAAAAGTAGCAGTGTGCCTACTTTAGTAATAATACTAATCATAATAATAATAACGGAATAGTTGAAGTCGGAAAATATAACATTATTTTATCTTTACAGAGCCTGAGATACAACTACCAGAGGCAAACATATAACTCAGAATAATGTGAAAGAATGTCACAAATCTGCTATATCATACAATGGTGTATCAACTTTTATAACATGAGGTCAAACACGCATAAGCCTTGTCATTTATGATACCTATATTTGAATTGTGATGTATGTGGTAACAACATTAAAACCCTTTATCGTCACTATTTATTTATGTAATAAATAGTAGGCCTAAAAAACAGTCCACTTTTTATCCACTTAGGTAATTCAACCCAGCTATAATTCGAGACTGATGAGTTGACACCTACCATGTAGCCGAATCAGTGCCTTACATAAGGCAGAACAATAGCTTAAAGTGGGAGAACCAATCCGTTTTGTCACATTTACCTAATCTCATTGTTATCGGCGATATGGATATTATTCTCATATGGAAAATTAGCTGGTGGCAGCTTGTCCGTGCGCACTGCTGATCTATTCAACGAAATGTAGGATTCTGAGCCTGCCCAAGCTCAATAGTATAAAACGCACACACACACATACACCCACACACATGCACACACACGATGACGCGCACGTCAACTCTTTCTTTATTCATTCATTAGCTGAAGGTCTAGGCTACGCATCTCGAGAGAACAGAGAACGTGAAAACAGCATTTCACACAAATCATCTGTTCCTGACAATTAAAGGCAAATAATGTTTTTGGCAGTGTCAAATATTAAATCGTGTCTGTTCTTTCATTTTTGTTAAGGCTACACATATAATTCTATTTCAGACTCATTATGTTTTGCTCCACAATCACGTCATGGAATGCAATAGTTTTTCTTCTGACTGATGAATTGAGAGTAAGTCACTGCTAAGGCTGCTCTAAATAAAAAATAAAAAAAATGTTTAAATGTAACCTTTATTTAATTAGGCAAGTCAGTTAAGAACAAATTCTTATTTACATTGACGGCCTACCGGGGAACAGTGGGTTAACTGCCTTGTTCAGGGGAAGAACGACAGATTTATCTCTATTTATCTTGTCAGATCGGGGATTCGATTAAGCAACCTTTCGGTTACTGACCCAACGCTCTAACCACGAGGCTACCTGCCTCTAGATACGTTTTTTAAATTACATTAAAAAAAAAAAAATTATACACGAGTAAGTCCTACTTCTTTTTTTGATGCAATAGACTACAAAATGTAGGCCTTTAAGGGAATATCAAATGTAAGTATTTTTTGAAAACCTAATATTATTGTAAAAGCAAATGTATAGGCCTATGTGTTTTCAGGACCCCACATGTAGAGTTGAATATTTAGATTTGAGATTAGATTTTTCTCATTAGCCTATTATCTTATTATAATTGTAATATTACAGAATGGAATATTACTATGCATAATGAAATGAACAACAGGCTTCAGAATGTCAATTTTTTTCATGCATGCAGCAGACAGACTGGTTAGCCTATCACTTTCAGTAAGGTAAATCATCTGTAGAACACGTTCAAGATAAGGAATATAAATTATGTTTTGAACGGGGATTTGGAAAATATTATTTAACAATGGCAACATGAGCCAAATAATAAATATGCTATTGTTGATCGATGTTTTTGTGCGTTTATTATTTCTAAGGCGAAATTGTGGTAATCAATTTGTGCATGTATAGACTTCTATTTCAGCCAAGCGCATGATGACTTTGTAATAGTTTGGATGTCATTATTTCCAAATTCCACCATTATGTTGTTCCACTGACTCTAAAGAAAGCCATTGTATAAGGCAGCTATTATGGGGAAAAAAGACACATTACAATCACCCTGACAATGTTCCTCAAACCATCGTAAGGAAAATAGCATAAAGGACCGTCGTTTCTCTGTGGGTTTTCGGTGTCTAAAAAATAACAATTTTCTTGTATTGTTACGGGTGCGGGAGAGATAAAAAAAAAACATTCGAGTTCTTGATCAAAAACGGTAACCTCTTTTCTTGCCTTTTCAGAGAAGAGCTTGCGATGCGGCTGGATCTGACCGAGGCGCGCGTCCAAGTAAGTGGCTTTTTAACGTTTTATTGCTGCAATTACGGCTGTCTGTCGCTTTCAACTAAAATGGTTATATAATAACATTAAAACATTTCAAATAGGTTATTGAAATAAATAGGCTACCAAATTAGAAACGAATATAAAGGCCAGTACCACTTAGGCTTAGAGTATGTAATGAAACAATTCCTATTTTATTATTATTAGGTCTTTGTCTTGTTATAATAATCAAAAACGTCAAATGCATATTTATACAATGTAGGCCTAACATAATTTCCAAGCATCTTCAGATTTACACCTTCATAGAATCATAATTTTACTAAGTCTATAATTATTTGTATTTCCCAATATTCCTACGTTATTTGCTGTTTTTTGTGTTGACATGACGCATACAATAAAGTTGGCACAAGTTCAGGCCTTTAGCAGTAGCTATATAGATAAAAGTCTTTATGAGGGTCTGAGTGATTTACCACCCTGAAATGTGTTAAATGACCCCAATCGCTGCGTAGCGAAGCTCCATCCTGTTATTGGAAGTTATTACATGCACGGAGGGACGTTTTAACGGTAATTAAGCGGACGCGGACGATTCATAAAAGCGCACTTAGTCCAAGAGCAAACACGAGCTATTCTCAGGGAGAAAATGGTGTTTGAATTACCATCGCCGGAACGAGAGAGAGAGAGAGGAGGTGTATGAGAGGGAGGAAGAGAGAGAGAGAGGGAGGGGGAGATGGAGATGGAGAGAAAGAGAAGAGAGGGGAGGGGGAGAAAGGGGTGGCTGCAGAATAATGCTATTTGATTTCTCATTTTGTGATTGCAATAGAGCCGCATTGATCCGATGCTTTGCACTTGGAGCGAATGAGGGACCATTAAAGGTGTTTGCTCCCCCCTCTCCCTCCCCTCCTATCTCTCCATAGAGAGCGTGGCTTGCATGTATTAGCCCAGGGCTCATAACCAAAGAGACAGTTCAAACACAGCGATGCTCCATCCGGGGTTACGGCCGGTATAAAACAACAGATGTCCCTTCGCCGGACCGTAGGTGAACAAATCACTTAACGGGCGCCATCGGGAGGTGATATAACTCGTACATTCCCGAGGGGCCGTGTAATGCTAAACAGCTTCCAACGGAATAGTGTGTGTGTGTGTGCGCGCGCAGGGCTAATATCGTTCACTTCCTCTTACTGTTGACATTTTCTTCCATTGTCAGAGCCCCTGTTTCAGCAGCGCAATAGGCAAGGGGGGGGGCGTGGGAAAGTTAAATACCCTTTGGAAATGACTTGTTCAACATTTTGAAGAATTTAATTTAAAGCGCATTAATTGTTATTGGACTCTGTTCAGCTGCTATTCTCCCCATCCTTTGTTAACACGGTTCTTAATTACGGCGCGCCACACCGATCTCAGTCTATCAGTCAGACTGCAGGGGGAACTGATTTTAATTAGCTAACTTTAGACTAACGGACCATGAGGGAGCGCGGGTTTTAGTGCTTGTGTAATTACCGCTGACTTTCTGCCTGTTTGTCACCTCATGAACCAGAGCGATGGGATCTTCCGTTTACACAGGAGTTTGCGCTCGAGCAGGTTCGATGTGGCACAGCAAGGGTTTCCCGGTCTTCCAAATATAGGCAGCTGCCTAAATAACCTTGTCACCTTATATCGCTCCAAAGTTGTTCATGTTTCTCAATATCAATTTGTAGGAAGCCAGCATAGGCAGACACCTTTGTTTTTATTCTGCTAAAATGTATCTATTCAATCAATCTAATAAACCTATACAAAATGAAATGTAGCCTATGTTAGCTAACCTCTGACCTCTCTCCCACTCTCTCTCTATAGGTATGGTTTCAGAATCGTCGTGCTAAGTGGCGTAAGCGTGAAAAGGCAGGTGTCCAGACGCACCCCTCTGGACTCCCTTTCCCTGGCCCCCTGTCAGCCGCCCACCCCCTCAGCCACTACCTGGATGGGGGTCCCTTTCCCCCACACCCTCACCCTGTCCTAGAGTCTGCCTGGACAGCTGCTGCTGCCGCAGCAGCTGCATTTCCTGGTCTAGCTCATCCCCATAGCAACCACTCAGGCCAGCACCTAGGGACACCGCTGGGCCTCGGAACATTCCTGGGTACAGCTGCTATGTTCCGTCACCCCGCCTTCATGGGACCCACCTTCGGCAGGTGAGACAATAGGTACCTCTACTTTCATAAACTTGTATACTTAATACCTGTACTGTACCCTATAACACCACCTCACTACTGTACCCTATAACACCATCTCACACCTGTACTGTACCCTATAACACCACATCACACCTGTACTGTACCCTATAACACCACTTCACAACTGTACCCTATAACACCACCTCACTACTGTGCCCTATAACACCATCTCACACCTGTACTGTATCCTATAACACCACCTCACACCTGTACCCTATAACACCACCTCACTACTGTATCCTATAACACCAACTCACACCTGTACTTTACCCTATAACACCACCTCACTACTGTACCCCATAACACCATCTCACACCTGTATCGTACCCTATAACACCATTTCACACCTGTACTGCACCCTATAACACCACCTCACACCTGTAACCATATAACATCACCTCACACCTGTACTTTACCCTATAACACCACCTCACTACTGTACCCCATAACACCATCTCACACCTGTATCGTACCCTATAACACCATTTCACACCTGTACTGCACCCTATAACACCACCTCACCCCTGTAACCATATAACATCACCTCACACCTGTACTGTACCCTATAACACCACCTCACACCTGTACCCAATAACACAACCTCACACCTGAACTGTACCCTATAACACCACCTCACACCTGAACTGTACCCTATAACACCACCTCACACCTGTACCCTATAACACCACCTCACACCTGAACTGTACCCTATAACACCACCTCACACCTGAACTGTACCCTATAACACCACCTCACACCTGTACCCTATAACACCACCTCACACCTGAACTGTACCCTATAACACCACCTCACACCTGTACCCAATAACACAACCTCACACCTGAACTGTACCCTATAACACCACCTCACTACTGTACCCTATAACACCATCTCACACCTGTACTGTATCCTATAACACCACCTCACCCCTGTACCATATAACACCACCTCACACCTGTACTGTACCCTATAACACCACCTCAGACCTGTACTGTATCCTATAACACCAACTCACACCTGTACTTTACCCTATAACACCACCTCACTACTGTACTGTACCCCATAACACCATCTCACACCTGTATCGTACCCTATAACACCATCTCACACCTGTACTGCACCATATAACACCACCTCACACCTGTACTGTACCCTATATCACCACCTCAGACCTGTACTGTATCCTATAACACCAACTCACACCTGTACTTTACCCTATAACACCACCTCACTACTGTACTGTACCCCATAACACCATCTCACACCTGTATCGTACCCTATAACACCATCTCACACCTGTACTGCACCCTATAACACCACCTCACCCCTGTACCATATACCACCACCTCACACCTGAACTGTACCCTATAACACAATTTCACACCTGTACTGTATCCTATAACTCCACCTCACACCTGTACCCTATAACACCACCTCACACCTGTACCCTATAACACCACCTCACACCTGTACTGTATCATATAACACAACCTCACACCTGAACTGTACCCTATAACACCATTTCACACCTGTACTGTATCCCATAACACCACCTCACACCTGTACCCTATAACACCACCTCACTACTGTACCCTATAACACCATCTCACACCTGTACCATATAACACCACCTCACACCTGTACTGTAGCCTATAACACCACCTCACTACTGTACTGAAGCCCATAACACCATCTCACACCTGTACTGTACCCTATAACACAACGTCATTACTGTACTGTATCCCATAACACCACCTCACACCTGTACTGTACCCTATAACACCACCTCACTACTGTACCCTATAACACCATCTCACACCTGTACTGTATCCTATAACACCACCTCACACCTGTACTCTATAACACCACCTCACTACTGTACCCTATAACACCATCTCACACCTGTACTGTACCCTATAACACCACCTCACTACTGTACCCTATAACACCATCTCACACCTGTACTGTACCCTATAACACCACCTCAGACCTGTACTGTATCCTATAACACTAACTCACACCTGTACTTTACCCTATAACACCACCTCACCACTGTACTGTACCCCATAACACCATCTCACACCTGTATCGTACCCTATAACACCATCTCACACCTGTACTGCACCATATAACACCACCTCACACCTGTACTGTACCCTATATCACCACCTCAGACCTGTACTGTATCCTATAACACCAACTCACACCTGTACTTTACCCTATAACACCACCTCACTACTGTACTGTACCCCATAACACCATCTCACACCTGTATCGTACCCTATAACACCATCTCACACCTGTACTGCACCCTATAACACCACCTCACCCCTGTACCATATACCACCACCTCACACCTGAACTGTACCCTATAACACAATTTCACACCTGTACTGTATCCTATAACTCCACCTCACACCTGTACCCTATAACACCACCTCACACCTGTACCCTATAACACCACCTCACACCTGTACTGTATCCTATAACACAACCTCACACCCTATAACACCATTTCACACCTGTACTGTATCCTATAACACCACCTCACACCTGTACCCTATAACACCACCTCACTACTGTACCCTATAACACCATCTCACACCTGTACCATATAACACCACCTCACACCTGTACTGTAGCCTATAACACCACCTCACTACTGTACTGAAGCCCATAACACCATCTCACACCTGTACTGTACCCTATAACACCATCTCACACCTGTACTGTACCCTATAACACCATCTCACACCTGTACTGTACCCTATAACACAACGTCATTACTGTGCTGTACCCTATAACACCACCTCACACCTGTACTGTACCCTATAACACCACCTCACTACTGTACCCTATAACACCATCTCACACCTGTACCCTATAACACCATCTCACACCTGTACTGTATCCTATAATACCACCTCACACCTGTAATGTACCGTATAACATCACCTCACACCTGTACTGTACCCTATAACACCACCTCACTACTGTACCCCATAACACCATCTCACATCTGTACTGTACCTTAAAACACCACCTCACACCTGTACCCTATAACACCATCTCACACCTGTACTGTACCTTAAAACACCACCTCACACCTGTACCCTATAACACCACCTCACTGCTGTACCCTATAACAGCACCTAACTACTGTACCCTATAACACCACCTCACACCTGTACCCTATAACACCACCTCACACCTGTACCCTATAACACCACCTCACACCTGTACCCTATAACACCACCAAACTACTGTACCCTATAACACCACCTCACACCTGTACCCTATAACACCACCTCACACCTGTACCCTATAACACCACCTCACACCTGTACCCTATAACACCACCTCACTACTGTACCCTATAACAGCACCTAACTACTGTACCCTATAACACCACCTCACACCTGTACCCTATAACACCACCTAACTACTATACCCTATAACACCACCTCACTACTGTACCCTATAACACCACCTAACTACTATACCCTATAACACCATCTCACACCTGTACTGCACCCTATAACACCACCTCACCCCTGTACCATATAACACCACCTCACACCTGTACTGTACCCTATAACACCACCTCACACCTGTACTGTACCCTATAACACCACCTCACACCTGTACCCTATAACACAACCTCACACCTGTACTGTATCCTATAACACAACCTCACACCTGAACTGTATGCTATAACACCACCTCACACCTGTACCCTATAACACCACCTCACTACTGTACCCTATAACACCACCTAACTACTATACCCTATAACATCATCTCACACCTGTACTGTACCTTAAAACACCACCTCACACCTGTACCCTATAACACTACCTCACACCTGTACTGTACCCTATAACACCACCTCACTACTGTACCCCATAACACCATCTCACACCTGTACTGTACCTTAAAACACCACCTTACACCTGTACCCTATAACACCACCTCACACCTGTACTGTACCCTATAAAACCACCTCACTACTGTACCCTATAAACCACCTCACTACTGTACCCTATAACACCACCTAACTACTATACCCAATAACACCATCTCACACCTGTACTGTACCTTAAAACACCACCTCACACCTGTACCCTATAACACCATCTCACACCTGTACTGTATCATTTAACACCACCTCACTACTGTACCCTATAACACCACCTCACTACTGTACCCTATAACACCACCTCACTACTGTACCCTGTAACACCACCTCACACCTGTACTGTACCCTATAACACCACCGCACACCTGTACTGTATCATTTAACACCACCTCACTACTGTACCCTATAACACCACCTCACTACTGTACCCTATAACAACATCTCACACCTGTACTGTACCTTAAAACACCACCTCACACCTGTACCCTATAACACCACCTCACACCTGTACCCTATAACACAACCTCACACCTGTACTGTATCCTATAACACAACCTCACACCTGAACTGTATGCTATAACACCACCTCACACCTGTACCCTATAACACCACCTCACTACTGTACCCTATAGCACCACCTCAAACCTGTAATATACCCTATAACACAATCTCACACCTGTACTGTACCCTATAACACCACCTCATTACTGTACTGTACCCTATAACACCATCTCACACCTGTACTGTATCCTATAAAACCACCTCACACCTGTACTGTACCCTATAACACCACCTCACTACTGTACCCTATAACACCATCTCACACCTTTACTGTACCCTATAACACCATCTCACACCTGTACTGTATCCTATAACACCACCTCACACCTGTACCCTATAACACCACCTCACACCTGTACCCTATAACACCACCTCACTAATGTACCCTATAACACCACCTCATTTCTGTACTGTACCTTATAACACCACCTCACACCTGTAGTGTACCCTATAACACCACCTCACACCTGTACTGTATCCTATAACACTACCTCACACCTGTACCCTATAACACCACCTCACACCTGTACCCTATAACACCACCCCACACCTGTACTGTACCCTATAACACCACCTCACTACTGTACCCTATAACACCACCTAATTTCTGTAGTGTACCCTATAACACCACCTCACACCTGTACTGTATCCTATAACACCACCTCACACCTGTAATGTAACCTATAACACCACCTCACACCTGTAACCTATAACACCACCTCACACCTGTACCCTATAACACCACCTCACACCTGTACCCTATAACACCATCTCACACCTGTACCCTATAACACCACCTCACACCTGTACTGTATCCTATAACACCATCTCACACCTGTACTGTACCCTATAACACCATCTCACACATGTACTGTACCCTATAACACCACCTCACACCTGTACTGTACCCTATAACACCACCTCACACCTGTACTGTACCCTATAACACCACCTCACACCTGTACTGTACCCTATAACACCACCTCACACCTGTACTGTACCCTATAACACCACCTCACTACTGTACCCTATAACACCATCTCACACCTGTACTGTACCCTATAACACCATCTCACACCTGTAATGTACCCTATAACACCACCTCACACTTGTACCCTATAACACCACCTCACACCTGTACCCTATAACACCACCTCACACCTGTACCCTATAACACCACCTCACACCTGTACCCTATAACACCACCTCACACCTGTACTGTATCCTATACCACCATCTCACACCTGTACTGTACCCTATAACACCACCTCACACCTGTACCCTATAACACCATCTCACACCTGTACCCTATAACACCACCTCACACCTGTACCCTATAACACCACCTCACACCTGTACCCTATAACACCACCTCACACCTGTACTGTATCCTATACCACCATCTCACACCTGTACTGTACCCTATAACACCACCTCACACCTGTACCCTATAACACCATCTCACACCTGTACCCTATAACACCATCTCACACCTGTACCCTATAACACCACCTCACACCTGTACTGTACCCTATAACACCACCTCACACCTGTACTGTATCCTATAACACCACCTCACACCTGTACTGTAACCTATAACACCACCTCACACTTGTAACCTATAACACCACCTCACACCTGTACTGTACCCTATAACACCACCTCACACCTGTACCCTATAACACCACCTCACACCTGTACCCTATAACACCACCTCACACCTGTACTGTACCCTATAACACCACCTCACACCTGTACCCTGTAACACCACCTCACACCTGCACTGTATCCTATAACACCACCTCACACCTGTACCCTATAACACCACCTCACACCTGTACCCTATAACACCACCTCACTACTGTACTGTACCCCATAACACCATCTCACACCTGTACTGTACCCTATAACACCATCTCACACCTGTACTGTACCCTATAACACCACCTCACACCTGTACCCTATAACACCATCTCACACCTGTACCCTATAACACCACCTCACACCTGTACTGTACCCTATAACACCACCTCACACCACCTCACACCTGTAATGTAACCTATAACACCACCTCACACCTGTACCCTATAACACCACCTCACACCTGTACCCTATAACACCATCTCACACCTGTACCCTATAACACCACCTCACACCTGTACTGTATCCTATAACACCACCTCACACCTGTACTGTATCCTATACCACCATCTCACACCTGTACTGTACCCTATAACACCACCTCACACCTGTACCCTATAACACCATCTCACACCTGTACCCTATAACACCATCTCACACCTGTACCCTATAACACCACCTCACACCTGTACTGTACCCTATAACACCACCTCACACCTGTACTGTATCCTATAACACCACCTCACACCTGTACTGTAACCTATAACACCACCTCACACTTGTAACCTATAACACCACCTCACACTTGTACCCTATAACACCACCTCACACCTGTACCCTATAACACCATCTCACACCTGTACCCTATAACACCACCTCACACCTGTACTGTACCCTATAACACCACCTCACACCTGTACCCTGTAACACCACCTCACACCTGCACTGTATCCTATAACACCACCTCACACCTGTACCCTATAACACCACCTCACACCTGTACCCTATAACACCACCTCACTACTGTACTGTACCCCATAACACCATCTCACTACTGTACTGTACCCCATAACACCATCTCACACCTGTACTGTACCCTATAACACCATCTCACACCTGTACTGTACCCTATAACACCACCTCACACCTGTACCCTATAACACCATCTCACACCTGTACCCTATAACACCACCTCACACCTGTACTGTACCCTATAACACCACCTCACACCACCTCACACCTGTAATGTAACCTATAACACCACCTCACACCTGTACCCTATAACACCACCTCACACCTGTACCCTATAACACCATCTCACACCTGTACCCTATAACACCACCTCACACCTGTACTGTATCCTATAACACCATCTCACACCTGTACTGTACCCTATAACACCACCTCACACCTGTAGCCTATAACACCATCTCACACCTGTACTGTACCCTGTAACACCACCTCACACCTGTACACTATAACACCATCTCACACCTGTACTGTATCCTATAACACCACCTCACACCTGTACCCTATAACACCACCTCAGACCTGTAATGTACCCTATAACACCACGTCATTTCTGTACTGTACCCTATAACACCACCTCACACCTGTACTGTACCCTATAACACCACCTCACACCTGTAGTGTACCCTATAACACCACCTCACACCTGTACTGTACCCCATAACACCACCTCACACCTGTACTGTACCCCATAACACCATCTCACACCTGTACTGTACCCTCTAACACCATCTCACACCTGTACTGTACCCTATAACACCACCTCACTACTGTACCCTATAACACCACCTCACTACTGTACTGTACCCCATAACACCATCTCACACCTGTACTGTACCCTATAACACCATCTCACACCTGTACTGTACCCTATAACACCACCTCACACCTGTACCCTATAACACCACCTCACACCTGTACCCTATAACACCACCTCACACCTGTACCCTATAACACCACCTCACACCTGTAGTGTACCCTATAACACCACCTCACACCTGTACTGTACCCTATAACACCACCTCACTACTGTACCCTATAACACCACCTCACTACTGTACTGTACCCCATAACACCATCTCACACCTGTACTGTACCCTATAACACCATCTCACACCTGTACTGTACCCTATAACACCACCTCACACCTGTACCCTATAACACCAACTCACACCTGTACTGTACCCTATAACAACACCTCACACCTGTACTGTAACCTATAACACCACCTCACTACTGTACCCTATAACACCACCTCACTACTGTACCCTATAACACCACCTCACTACTGTACTGTACCCCATAACACCATCTCACACCTGTACTGTACCCTATAACACCATCTCACACCTGTACCCTATAACACCACCTCACACCACCTCACACCTGTAATGTAACCTATAACACCACCTCACACCTGTACCCTATAACACCACCTCACACCTGTACCCTATAACACCATCTCACACCTGTACCCTATAACACCACCTCACACCTGTACTGTATCCTATAACACCATCTCACACCTGTACTGTACCCTATAACACCACCTCACACCTGTAGCCTATAACACCATCTCACACCTGTACTGTACCCTGTAACACCACCTCACACCTGTACACTATAACACCATCTCACACCTGTACTGTAACCTATAACACCACCTCACTACTGTACCCTATAACACCACCTCACTACTGTACTGTACCCCATAACACCATCTCACACCTGTACTGTACCCTATAACACCATCTCACACCTGTACTGTACCCTATAACACCACCTCACACCTGTACCCTATAACACCACCTCACACCTGTACTGTAACCTATAACACCACCTCACTACTGTACCCTATAACACCACCTCACTACTGTACTGTACCCCATAACACCATCTCACACCTGTACTGTACCCTATAACACCATCTCACACCTGTACTGTACCCTATAACACCACCTCACACCTGTACCCTATAACACCACCTCACACCTGTACTGTACCCTATAACACCACCTCACACCTGTAGTGTACCCTATAACACCACCTCACACCTGTACTGTACCCTATAACACCACCTCACTACTGTACCCTATAACACCACCTCACTACTGTACTGTACCCCATAACACCATCTCACACCTGTACTGTACCCTATAACACCATCTCACACCTGTACTGTACCCTATAACACCACCTCACACCTGTAGCCTATAACACCATCTCACACCTGTACTGTACCCTGTAACACCACCTCACACCTGTACACTATAACACCATCTCACACCTGTACTGTACCCTATAACACCACCTCACACCTGTACCCTATAACACCACCTCAGACCTGTAATGTACCCTATAACACCACGTCATTTCTGTACTGTACCCTATAACACCACCTCACACCTGTACTGTACCCTATAACACCACCTCACACCTGTAGTGTACCCCATAACACCACCTCACACCTGTACTGTACCCCATAACACCATCTCACACCTGTACTGTACCCTATAACACCATCTCACACCTGTACTGTACCCTATAACACCACCTCACTACTGTACCCTATAACACCACCTCACTACTGTACTGTACCCCATAACACCATCTCACACCTGTACTGTACCCTATAACACCATCTCACACCTGTACTGTACCCTATAACACCACCTCACACCTGTACCCTATAACACCACCTCACACCTGTACTGTACCCTATAACACCACCTCACACCTGTAGTGTACCCTATAACACCACCTCACACCTGTACTGTACCCTATAACACCACCTCACTACTGTACCCTATAACACCACCTCACTACTGTACTGTACCCCATAACACCATCTCACACCTGTACTGTACCCTATAACACCATCTCACACCTGTACTGTACCCTATAACACCACCTCACACTGTACTGTAACACCACTCACACCTGTACCCTATAACACCAACTCACACCTGTACTGTACCCTATAACAACACCTCACACCTGTACTGTAACCTATAACACCACCTCACACCTGTACTGTACCCTATAACACCACCTCACACTACTGTACTGTTCCCTATAACACCATCTCACACCTGTACCCTATAACCACCACACCTGTACTGTACCTATAACACCTCACTACTGTATCCTATAACACCATCTCACACCTGTACTGTACCCTATAACACCACCTCACACCTGTACTGTATCCTATAACACCATCTCACACCTGTACTGTACCCTATAAACCTCACACCTGTAACTATAACACCACCTCACACCTGTACTGTACCCTATAACACCACCTCACACGAGTACTGTACCCTATAACACCACCTCACACCTGTACTGTACCCTATAACACCATCTCACACCTGTACTGTACCCTATAACACCACCTCACACTTGTACCCTATAACACCACCTCACACGTGTACCCTATAACACCACCTCACACCTGTACCCTATAAAACCACCTCACACCTGTACTGTAACCTATAACACCACCTCACACCTGTACTGTACCCTATAACACCACCTCACTACTGTACTGTTCCCTATAACACCATCTCACACCTGTACCCTATAACACCACCTCACACCTGTACTGTAACCTATAACACCACCTCACACCTGTACTGTACCCTATAACACCACCTCACTACTGTACTGTTCCCTATAACACCATCTCACACCTGTACCCTATAACACCACCTCACACCTGTACTGTATCCTATAACACCATCTCACACCTGTACTGTACCCTATAACACCACCTCACACCTGTACTGTATCCTATAACACCACCTCACACCTGTACTGTAACCTATAACACCACCTCACACCTGTACTGTACCCTATAACACCACCTCACACGAGTACTGTACCCTATAACACCACCTCACACCTGTACTGTACCCTATAACACCACCTCACACCTGTACTGTACCCTATAACAACACCTCACTACTGTACCCTATAACACCATCTCACACCTGTACTGTACCCTATAACACCACCTCACTACTGTACCCTATAACACCACCTCACACCTGTACTGTATCCTATAACACCACCTCACACCTGTACTGTACCCTATAACACCATCTCACCCCTGTACCCTATAACACCACCTCACACCTGTACTGTATCCTATAACACCATCTCACACCTGTACTGTATCCTATAACACCACCTCACTACTGTACCCTATAACACCATCTCACACCTGTACTGTACCCTATAACACCACCTCACTACTGTACCCTATAACACCATCTCACACCTGTACTTTACCCTATAACACCACCTCACTACTGTACCCTATAACACCATCTCACACCTGTACTGTACCCTATAACACCACCTCACACTTGTACCCTATAACACCACCTCACACTTGTACCCTATAACACCACCTCACACCTGTACCCTATAACACCACCTCACACCTGTACCCTATAACACCACCTCACACCTGCACTGTATCCTATAACACCACCTCACACCTGTACTGTACCCTATAACACCATCTCACACCTGTACTGTACCCTATAACACCACCTCACACCTGCACTGTATCCTATAACACCACTCACACCTGTACTGCACCCTATAACACCATCTCACACCTGTACTGTATCCTATAACACCACCTCACATGTACTGTACCCTATAACACCACCTCACACCTGTACTGTACCCTATAACACCACCTCACACCTGTACTGTACCCTATAACACCAATTCACTACTGTACCCTATAACACCATCTCACACCTGTGCTGTATCCACAACACCACCTCACACCTGTATTGTACCTTATAATACCACCTCACACCTGTACTGTACCCTATAACCCCACCTCACATCTGTACTGTACCCTATAACCCCATCTCACACCTGTACTGTATCCTATAACACCATCTCACACCTGTACTGTATCCTATAACACCACCTCACACCTGTACTGTATCCTATAACACCACCTCACACCTGTACCCTATAACACCATCTCACACCTGTACCCTATAACACCACCTCACACCTGTACTGTATCCTATAACACCATCTCACACCTGTACTGTACCCTATAACACCACCTTACACATGTACTGTACCCTATAACACCACCTCACTACTGTACCCTATAACACCATCTCACACCTGTACTGTACCCTATAACACCACTCACACGAGTACTGTACCCTATAACACCACCTCACACCTGTACTGTACCCTATAACACCACCTCACACCTGTACTGTACCCTATAACAACACCTCACTACTGTACCCTATAACACCATCTCACACCTGTACTGTACCCTATAACACCACCTCACTACTGTACCCTATAACACCACCTCACACCTGTACTGTATCCTATAACACCACCTCACACCTGTACTGTACCCTATAACACCATCTCACCCTGTACCCTATAACACCACCTCACACCTGTACTGTATCCTATAACACCATCTCACACCTGTACTGTACCCTATAACACCACCTCACTACTGTACTCCTATAACACCATCTCACACCTGTACTGTACCCTATAACACCACCTCACTACTGTACCCTATAACACCATCTCACACCTGTACTTTACCCTATAACACCACCTCACTACTGTACCCTATAACACCATCTCACACCTGTACTGTACCCTATAACACCACCTCACACTTGTACCCTATAACACCACCTCACACTTGTACCCTATAACACCACCTCACACCTGTACCCTATAACACCACCTCACACCTGTACCCTATAACACCACCTCACACCTGCACTGTATCCTATAACACCACCTCACACCTGTACTGTACCCTATAACACCATCTCACACCTGTACTGTACCCTATAACACCACCTCACACCTGCACTGTATCCTATAACACCACCTCACACCTGTACTGCACCCTATAACACCATCTCACACCTGTACTGTATCCTATAACACCACCTCACATGTACTGTACCCTATAACACCACCTCACACCTGTACTGTACCCTATAACACCACCTCACACCTGTACTGTACCCTATAACACCAATTCACTACTGTACCCTATAACACCATCTCACACCTGTGCTGTATCCAATAACACCACCTCACACCTGTATTGTACCTTATAATACCACCTCACACCTGTACTGTACCCTATAACCCCACCTCACATCTGTACTGTACCCTATAACCCCATCTCACACCTGTACTGTATCCTATAACACCATCTCACACCTGTACTGTATCCTATAACACCACCTCACACCTGTACTGTATCCTATAACACCACCTCACACCTGTACCCTATAACACCATCTCACACCTGTACCCTATAACACCACCTCACACCTGTACTGTATCCTATAACACCATCTCACACCTGTACTGTACCCTATAACACCACCTTACACATGTACTGTACCCTATAACACCACCTCACTACTGTACCCTATAACACCATCTCACACCTGTACTGTACCCTATAACACCACCTCACACGAGTACTGTACCCTATAACACCACCTCACACCTGTACTGTACCCTATAACACCACCTCACACCTGTACTGTACCCTATAACAACACCTCACTACTGTACCCTATAACACCATCTCACACCTGTACTGTACCCTATAACACCACCTCACTACTGTACCCTATAACACCACCTCACACCTGTACTGTATCCTATAACACCACCTCACACCTGTACTGTACCCTATAACACCATCTCACCCCTGTACCCTATAACACCACCTCACACCTGTACTGTATCCTATAACACCATCTCACACCTGTACTGTACCCTATAACACCACCTCACTACTGTACCCTATAACACCATCTCACACCTGTACTGTACCCTATAACACCACCTCACTACTGTACCCTATAACACCATCTCACACCTGTACTTTACCCTATAACACCACCTCACTACTGTACCCTATAACACCATCTCACACCTGTACTGTACCCTATAACACCACCTCACACTTGTACCCTATAACACCACCTCACACTTGTACCCTATAACACCACCTCACACCTGTACCCTATAACACCACCTCACACCTGTATCCTATAACACCACCTCACACCTGCACTGTATTCTATAACACCACCTCACACCTGTACTGTACCCTATAACACCATCTCACACCTGTACTGTACCCTATAACACCACCTCACACCTGCACTGTATCCTATAACACCACCTCACACCTGTACTGCACCCTATAACACCATCTCACACCTGTACTGTATCCTATAACACCACCTCACATGTACTGTACCCTATAACACCACCTCACACCTGTACTGTACCCTATAACACCACCTCACACCTGTACTGTACCCTATAACACCAATTCACTACTGTACCCTATAACACCATCTCACACCTGTGCTGTATCCAATAACACCACCTCACACCTGTATTGTACCTTATAATACCACCTCACACCTGTACTGTACCCTATAACCCCACCTCACATCTGTACTGTACCCTATAACCCCATCTCACACCTGTACTGTATCCTATAACACCATCTCACACCTGTACTGTATCCTATAACACCACCTCACACCTGTACTGTATCCTATAACACCACCTCACACCTGTACCCTATAACACCATCTCACACCTGTACCCTATAACACCACCTCACACCTGTACTGTATCCTATAACACCATCTCACACCTGTACTGTACCCTATAACACCACCTTACACATGTACTGTACCCTATAACACCACCTCACTACTGTACCCTATAACACCATCTCACACCTGTACTGTATCCTATAACACCACCTCACACCTGCACTGTACCCTATAACACCACCCCACACCTGTACTGTACCCTATAACACCACCTCACTACTGTATCCTATAACACCACCTCACACCTGTACTGTACCCTATAACACCACCTCACTACTGTACCCTATAACACCATCTCACACCTGTACTGTACCCTATAACACCACCTCACACCTGTACCCTATAACACCACCTCACACCTGTACCCTATAACACCACCTCACACCTGTACCCTATAACACCACCTCACACCTGTACCCTATAACACCACATCACACCTGCACTGTATCCTATAACACCACCTCACACCTGTACCCTATAACACCATCTCACACCTGTACCCTATAACACCATCTCACACCTGTACTATACCCTATAAAACCACCTCACTCCTGTACTGTACCCTATAACACCACGCCACACCAGTACTGTAGCCTATAACACCACCTCACACCTGTACTGTACCCTATAACACCACCTCACACCTGTACTGTACCCTATAACCCCACCTCACATCTGTACTGTACCCTATAACACCACCTCACACCTGTACCATATAACACCACCTCACACCTGTACTGTACCCTGTAACACCACCTCACTACTGTATTCTATAACACCACCTCACACCTGTACTGTACCCTATAACACCAATTCACTACTGTACCCTATAACACCATCTCACACCTGTGCTGTATCCAATAACACCACCTCACACCTGTATTGTACCTTATAATACCACCTCACACCTGTACTGTACCCTATAACACCACCTCACACCTGCACTGTATCCTATAACACCATCTCACACCTGTACTGTACCCTATAACACCACCTCACTACTGTACCCTATAACACCACCTCACATCTGTACTGTACCCTATAACCCCATCTCACACCTGTACTGTACCCTATAACACCATCTCACACCTGTACTATACCCTATAAAACCACCTCACTCATGTACTGTACCCTATAACACCACCTCACACCTGTACTGTACCCTATAACACCACCTCACTACTGTACCCTATAACACCATCTCACACCTGTACTATACCCTATAAAACCACCTCACTCCTGTACTGTACCCTATAACACCACCTCACACCTGTACTGTACCCTATAACCCCACCTCACATCTGTACTGTACCCTATAACCCCATCTCACACCTGTACTGTACCCTATAACACCATCTCACACCTGTACTATACCCTATAAAACCACCTCACTCCTGTACTGTACCCTATAACACCACCCCACACCAGTACTATACCCTGTAACACCACCTCACACCTGTACTGTACCCTGTAACACCACCTCACTACTGTACCCTATAACACCATCTCACACCTGTACTATACCCTATAAAACCACCTCACTCCTGTACTGTACCCTATAACACCACCCCACACCTGTACTGTAGCCTATAACACCACCTCACATCTGTACTGTACCCTATAACCCCATCTCACACCTGAACTGTACCCTATAACACCACCCCACACCTGTACTGTAGCCTATAACACCACCTCACATCTGTACTGTACCCTATAACCCCATCTCACACCTGTACTGTACCCTATAACACCATCTCACACCTGTACTATACCCTATAAAACCACCTCACTCATGTACTGTACCCTATAAAACCACCTCACTCATGTACTGTACCCTATAACACCACCTCACACCTGTACTGTACCCTATAACACCACCTCACTACTGTACCATATAACGCCATCTCACACCTGTACTATACCCTATAAAACCACCTCACTCCTGTACTGTACCCTATAACACCACCCCACACCTGTACTGTAGCCTATAACACCACCTCACACCTGTACTGTACCCTATAACACCACCTCACACCTGTACTGTACCCTATAACCCCACCTCACATCTGTACTGTACCCTATAACCCCATCTCACACCTGTACTGTACCCTATAACACCATCTCACACCTGTACTATACCCTATAAAACCACCTCACTCCTGTACTGTACCCTATAACACCACCCCACACCAGTACTGTAGCCTATAACACCACCTCACACCTGTACTGTACCCTATAACCCCACCTCACATCTGTACTGTACCCTATAACACCATCTCACACCTGTACTGTATCCTATAACACCATCTCACACCTGTACTGTACCCTATAACACCACCTCACTCCTGTACCATATAACACCACCTCACACCTGCACTGTATCCTATAACACCACCTCACTACTGTACCCTATAACAAACACCACCTCACACCTGTACTGTACCCTATAACACCACCTCACGACTGTACCCTATAACACCATCTCACACCTGTACTGTACCCTATAACACCACCTCACACCTGTACTGTATCCTATAACACCACATCACACGTGTACTGTACCCTATAACACCACCTCACACCTGTACTGTACCCTGTAACACCACCTCACACCTGTACTGTACCCTGTAACACCACCTCACACCTGTACTGCACCCTATAACACCATCTCACACCTGTACTGTATCCTGTAACACCACCTCACACCTGTACTGCACCCTATAACACCATCTGACACCTGTACTGTATCCTATAACACCACCTCACACCTGTACTGTACCCTATAACACCACCTCACACCTGTACTGTACCCTGTAACACCACCTACACCTGTACTGTACCCTGTAACACCACCTCACTACTGTACCCTGTAACACCACCTCACACCTGTACTGTACCCTATAACACCACCTCACTACTGTACCCTATAACACCATCTCACACCTGTACTGTACCCTATAACACCATCTCACACCTGTGCTGTATCCAATAACACCACCTCACACCTGTATTGTACCTTATAATACCACCTCACACCTGTACTGTACCCTATAACACCACCTCACTCCTGTACTGTACCCTATAACACCACCTCACACCTGCACTGTATCCTATAACACCATCTCACACCTGTACTGTACCCTATAACACCACCTCACTACTGTTCCCTATAACACCATCTCACACCTGTACTATACCCTATAACACCATCTCACACCTGTACTGTATCCTATAACACCATCTCACACCTATACTGTATCCTATAACAGCATCATTCATCCTCAGTACTATTACGTAGACAGAGCAGGCCCCCCTGACCTCTACCTTTGTTGGTCTCAGTAGGATGTTAGTTTTCAGCCCTGAATGTTGCTTGGGGTGTTTTGCTCATGAGACTATGTTGGTGTGCATTCATGTCAGTGTTGATAGTAATTAGCTGACAGTGTGATGCTGACAACCAAGCTGTTAGCGGAGGTGCCAAAACAGACACACACTCCAAACACATGGCATGTATCTCAATAATCTAAAGTGGCTTCCTCTTCTTATATCCTTTTTTTCTGCACTGGTGTAAAAATGCTGGTGATTGCAAATACCTGGAGAAGCCATTTACATTCTGGTCTAACACTCTCTTCTTTCTCCCATCCCTTCATCGGTCATCCCTGCTTCTCTTTCAGGCTCTTCTCCAGTATGGGCCCTCTGACCAGTGCTTCCACCGCCGCTGCACTCCTCCGCCAGCCTGCCCCGCCCGTCGAGACTCCCTCCATCCCTCCGCCAGTCCTCTCCGAACCTTCTTCCTCCTCTCCCTCCTCCTTAGCTGCAGCGGATCGCAGGGCCTCCAGTATTGCAGCTCTGAGGCTGAAGGCGAAAGAGCACTCTGCTCAGATCACCCAGCTCAACATCCTGCCCAGCGGAGCTCCTGGGAAGGAGGTGTGCTGAACAGCTGTTACCCCACCCAGCACTCTCTTTCCTAAGCTTCTGTCCATCCCCTGTCCCCCCTCTCCACCTCTCATATCCCTGCAGATCTGGGAAAGGAGTGGTGGATGGATCCAACCCTGACCCCTGATCTGTCTCCTAAAACCTGATCCTCTCTGGGCTGAAGACTCCTTTCCCAACAGCCCCCCTTCCCCATACCTCTTACCCTCAAACAAAAAGCACGACCAAATTCAAATAGCACTGGCAAACCAGAGCGGTGTGTGTGTGTGTGTGTGTGTGTGTGTGTGTGTGAGAGAGCATCATCCCCCCCCCCCACTCTTCCAGGTCTCCTGGATGGGTGTAACCTTTAGCTGTAGAGCCCTTTCTTCCAGAATTTGACACACACACACCTCCATATTGAGTTAACCCATCTCTAGCTCATGCTTCCTGGTTCACAAAGTCCACTTTCTTTTCTGTGACAGATATAAACTACGATCTCAGCAGGGTAAACTCCATGACTACCTGCTGGTTGGACACACACATACACACATGCGCGCTCACTCGACTCCGGGGAGAGAGAAAGAATGAACCAGAACTAGGAACAGTGGAGACTGTGGCATTTGTCTGGACCACATGAACTCAGTGCCATAGCAGTCTGAGGAGGTCTCCATCCAAGCCAAAGCAACCAACCTGTCCATAGACCTTTCTGTCCTCTGCAACCCAACCTGTTGCTGGCTCAATAACCTGCATCGAGTTTGTTCTTTTGTCTTCACTGATACTTACATTATCATCTGGAAGAGTTATTGGAAGAAAATCTACAAATGTTCAGCTAATTGAGTTTGACTAAAGGACAAATGAAGTGAAGTTTAGATTCTATCCAGTGTCTCTTATATCTGAACTGTGTGAGAAAGAAAGTAAACTGCTGTAAATATTATTGTAAAAATGAAAAACAAAACAAAAAAGGATGATTTTCAAAACAGAGCCTTGTATATTTCAAAAAGACAATGTTTTGAGATGTTGCACTTGGTGTAGTGTTTTATGAGTATGAATGTGTCCCTGTGTAAAAGTCCCCCGTGTTTATGGAATATCATAGGTTTTTAGATGATTATTTATGTCAAAACTGTTCCACAACAGATTGAGTGCAGGGCAGGATTTATTTTTAATTGTTTAAAGTGATTGTCTACATTTCCTGGTTTAATAATAGATGGAAAAAAGAGAATTGAATAAATGAAAGTGGTGAAATGAAATATGCTTTAGATTATTATTTAAACCCCTTATAGAACTGACAAATGCCCAGGAATTAAAAAATTGTGAAATAGAATTATAGAACTATTAATAAAATTGTTATGAATAAACTGATGTTGTCTTGCATATTTATAAATAATATTATAATGAATGCCTCAAAACAAAATTATTTTATGAATCCATTCTATGTTTGAAAAGGAATTGTAAAATGATAGCATAAAGAGTTAGATCCAATGAGGTTGTTTTAATGATTAAACGTGGAATTACATTCATCACATTTCCTTTAATTATGCGAAATATTCAGACCCACTATCATAGAATTTCATATAATATAGGTCTATATCAAAATAACCTTTATTATAAGTAATTGCTTATTAAATTGCAGGACTTACATTAATTTTAAAGAATATTACCATAATTTAACAATTTAAAAGTAGTTTGGAAATAGATCCAAAACGGATCTAAATTGTTTTCAAGTTTAATTTAAAAAGAGAGGCTCACCAGAAATGAAAATAATTCAGTTGTGAGTGTGAGGAGCTGAGAACGGGAGTACAGTCCTATTTTCATAGGCACTATGGTGGCTGGTCACCTTGGATAGGCTAACTGAATGAGAAAATAGATTAGTTCAGCAATGGCAGATATAATTCTAGGCCGCTGTGTGCGTCTGGTCTCTCCAGCCGAGTTGACAAAATACAGACCCATATATTCATGAGCTAAATCCCCACATGCGAAACGGGCGACAAAGGCGAGGGGTTTTCAATTAGATCACCCACTTTATTTGGGGCCCTCTACAAAACGCGCTTTAAAAACTTTTAAAGGCGCTAAATTGGTGTTAACATCGGTAATGCCATGTCGATGGAAGCGAGTCCCTTTGTCATTAATGAAGTAACAAACCACTTTATCAAAACGTCTTTCTCTCGAGTCCCCCTCTTCTACCCTCCCTGCTTTCATCCATCCCTCTACCCACGATTTAATTCCCAAATCCCTAAGAAGCGGTTCTATTACGCGCCATCAATGCGCTTCCTTTCACCTAAATCATTCTCGCCCGTTTGACCCGTCCATGGTCTCGGACCAAACCGCGTGAAATTACCTTTCGGATTAATTTAGTCCGTTTTTATAGTCTCGCTCTGGTGGAAACCCTTTTCGTTCATCGGCCTTGTTTAATACACCTGCTAATCCAAGACATAATGACATCAGATCAGATGGATGTAATGATAACGCAATCAAAGATGGAAATTATGTGCGTCTCGGAGAGACAGAGAGAGACAGAGAGAGACAGAGAGAGAGAGAGAGAGAGAGAGAGAGAGAGAGAGAGAGAGAGAGAGAGAGAGAGAGAGAGAGAGAGAGAGAGAGAGAGAGAGAGAGAGAGTGAGAGAGAGAGAGAGAGGTGGGGGTGGCAAACTCAACTTTCTCCGGCTGGATCAGTCCTAATTTGACACTTAATATTTCCATAAATACCGCGTACTAAAGACCCCCCTTGCCACCCACCTCGAGCCTGCATTACGCGCCAATCTGACCTGCTATGTACACACAACTGCACACTCGCTCTCTGCGCTCAAGGGACTATTACGCAAAATAAAGACACACAAAAAAAAAAATAATAATAATTCTCTTGTACCCAAACCCTCCCCTTCTATGTGAACTCTGAGTGTTTTCAAAATTCTCATTCTATGGGGAAAAAAGACCAATAGAGCGTGTTTTTATGTAAAAGATTGTATATGAGGTCTTATTGTGAAAATTACTAATGAATGGCAGACCTATTTGCCCCTAATATCTAGGGAATGCCTGGGGCTTCGCAGGAGGCAGGTGACCCGCTGCGCTCGAGGCTTAAACTTTCTTTCCAGAGCGAGAAAAAAACGAGAAGATTGAAATAAGTTGTCGTGGCCACGGGGGCACTTGTTCATGGTTCTACTAATTCTCACTTGTTAGGTGCGCGAACATTAGAGAATATTGAACATTCTTTGACAGAGAATGGCCTGTAGATTGGATAGGCTCTCGGATTCAAACGACTTTGTAAAAAGGCCATAATGTAGGTCTATACATCAAATAATGAAAGTTCCTTTTAAAGATATATCTATGAATAGTTTCTGAATATAATAATATAACATTTTCAAATAGGGGACATTTTGAGTAAAAATGAGAATATATAGACCTATGGCCAACACGACCACAATCTTCTTATAAAGGTTGCCTATTAGAGATGTCTAAAATTGCTCTCCACAATGACGCACCCATTTCATCATATAGCTTACATCCCTGGTCTGCGCGAGACTGATTTGACCGCTGATTTCCGACTCTCCAGGACCCTCTCTCCCACCGAACCCTTCCAACAGAATAGCCCCAATCACTCCTCTCCTCACCCCGTTCCCGTGAGGCGCTCTATAAGCTGTTTTGATGAGGAGCCATCTCGCCTCCCCTCGGACTAGTGACGCAGACTGATGAGAGGAGTTGGGGAGAGAGAGGAGATGGAGGTGAATAAAAGGAGTGAATAGGTAGGCCTCTGGCACTCTAGTCCTTTTTTCCTTCTCCCCCTTAATTCCATACGCTCCCCTTCGCTCTCATCCAATTAGCTGGCTGTATTAAGCGGTTTATCGTCTCATAGCTGTCCTTTCATGACGAACAAGAGGGACACAGGAATAGGACCGGCTCTCCCTTTGACACCCTTCCTGGTACTTACATGTTCCACCACGCTATGAATAATAGGGATAGAACAGGCCGCTAATTACCTCATCAAAGAAGACCTTGTCTGACGCTTTGCTCAACGCCGCCATTCTGGTCAAAGAGGACAGGCAATAAAGCTTAACATCACGCACACAATACGACTTGTTCGCTCTTTATTAGTCTAGGACAACGTCGAATTATTGCGAAGTCTTGTTTGGGAGGTGATTCTGGAATCACCGCCTTATTGAAAAACCCAGTTGTTCGCCCATGCAGGAACGCACGTGGATTGACGTGCACATCGCTGCTGCTGTGAATAGGATGCTTTTTCCTTCCGCAGAGCTCGAGGAAAGGAAAGCATAAATACAAAAGCCGCGCCATTGATGATTTAATCTGGTAAAAGTAGAATAAAAACTGCCATTTGGTGTTAAACCCACCTTCACGATGTGATTTAATAAATATACTCAACAAAGATAAACGCAACATGCAACAATTTCAAAGATACTGATTCACAGATCACAGAAGGAAATCATTAAATTAAAATGAATTCATTAGGCCCTAATCTACGGATTTGACATGGACTGGTCAGTGCCACAGCTATGGGTGGGCCACCCATTGGGGAGCCAGGCCCAGCCAATCAGAATGAGTTTTTCCCCACACAAAAGGGCTTTATTAGACAGAAATACTATTCAGAACCCAGTCAGACAGATGTGGAGGTCCTGGGCTGGCATGGTTACATGTGCTCTGTGGTTGAGGCCAGGTGGATGTATGGCCAAATTCTCAAAAATGACATTGGTAGAGAAATTAACATTCAGTTATCTGGCAACAGCTCTGTTGGACATTCCTGCAGTCAGCATGCCAATTGCACACTCCATCAAAACTTGAGATATCTGTGTCATTGCGTTGTGTGACGAAACAGCACATTTTAGAGTGGCCTTTTATTTCCCACAGCACAAGGTGCACCTGTGTAAAAAAAATCATGCCATTTAATCAGCTTCTTGATATGCCACACCTTCAGGTGGATATAGTATGCTGGCAAAGGAGAAATGCTCACAGGGATGTAAAATTTGTGCACAAAATTGAGAAATAAGCTTTTTGTGCGCATGGAACATTTCTGGGATCTTTTATTTCAACCCATGAAACACGAGACAAACACTTTAAATGTTGTGTTTATATTTTTGTTCTATATATATATATATATATATATGAAATGCCACTATATGCACACACACACACAATAGGGAATGGTGGTTTAAGTGTTGAGCCTACTTAAGGTCTGTTCTAGCAGTCTGAGGCTGGCGTGTAGTGATTTCTGAAGCGGCGTTTATGGAAATGGTTCCTGCAATGATGATGAGACCTAGTAAAAATGATCAGTCTGTCATTATACATACACAACTACAGTGAAGGATGGAGAACACACAGTGGATATTCCCTAATATACTAATTTAAGAGGCCCTTAGACACACTAGAACACACACACACACATTCCTACTGTCACACACATCTCTCAAAGCCACCAAACAGCTAATTGAAAAGGCCAGTTCATACAAACATTTATCAACATACAGTACCAAGGAGATTTTCATTTAGTTATTTCACTTTTATTTAAGCTTCAGTATCAAATGTTGTACATAACACTTTCCGTATCTAAACAGAAGATTATGAATCTAAATAAAAAAAATACAACATTCAGAATGAGAAATAGTGGAAAATTACACACATTAAAAAAACAATTTTCATAGCAACAGAAAAGGAAAGTGTGAAGGAGGCTATTCCAATGACATCACTTAAACAGAGGAAGGTTGGAGAGCGACATCACCTGTTCAATACGGACATTAAAGAACAACTCCTGCCCCCCCTCACCCCATCTATTTCACCACCGATCCTCTCTCTCTCTCTCTCTCTCTCTCTGTCCATCACACACACCCACACCCACGAATGGGGGTAATTTTAACAAGTGTCCAATCACAGCAGGAGTCCAGTATACTCACTGGCCAGGGCTTGTATCATTGGCTAATTCCATGTGTGTGAGAAGTCATCTGCCTCCCTCACCCAGTCATCCTCTGGTGTCTCGTTTAGCTGTTTGTCACCCACCACCACCACCACCACCACCACCACCACCACCACCACCACCACCACCACCACCACCCCCCAAAAAGTGTGACTAGGTCACAGAGTGTGTGTTCGACAGTGTGTGGAGGGAGTAGAGTGTCTTTAGCCATCTCAGCAGCCAATCATAATGGGTTGATAAGAGACAGATGTGCTGATATGAGAGCAAGGGTCACACCGACAGGCTGTAATCTTTCACACACACATCACTATGTAAATCAAGGCCAAATTTCATACAAAGACCCTATACACTCTGTCCTCCTAATCGCATTCAAATGTAGTAAAATGATCATACATACAAAGAAAAGGCATCAAGAGCCAAGGGTCAATGCAACTTCATCAAACACACAAGCAACATGTACAACAAGCATTACCAGAATCATTATATGCCGTAACACCCATGCAACATGAGGGATGACAGTCACCAAGAAATATGTTGTCTAAGAAAACAAGTTTCTTTTCAGTAAACCAAGTCACATCCATAATGATAGTCACATCCAGAGGAGGTGGGGGCCTTCACTGTCCAAACGTGCATGCTTATAGGACTCCACAGCTGTAAATAATTAAATCCCCACTGGCCAATAACTGTGAAGGAGGAGTTGACGCAGGATTTACTTGAGGGAAGTGAAGGCTTGAAAGAGTTTGGAGAGGTTGACCTCAGAGTAACTGCTGGCAAGGAGGGAGCGGTCTGGAACATCTTTTAACTTCCTGTAGACCTCCATCTCTGTCTTCCATAATTTCTTAACCCTCACTGGAGAGGAGGATGAGAAAGAGAGGAGAGGTGGAGAGAGAGGGAAAGGGAGAAGAGGGAAAGAGGGGGAGAAGATAAATAATCGAGGAACATGGTCAGTCTAAGACAGCGTTCAGAAGCACAACAGTGTCAAATGTTGCACTGTAAGACAATATTCTCTCTGGTAGAAATACAGGCTTTGGGATTTATATCACTCTTAACTGGAGAGTTGAGGGATCTATAGTGGAGCAGTGATACTATCACTTCAAGTTGGGCTATGGGGTCGACACACATTTTGTGTCAGATGGAAATTCATGACTTTTCGATGACTTAACTACATTTCCATGACCAACAATTGTCAGCGTCTATGTACATATAAAAAAGTAAGCATAATGTGGTGTCGACACAGGCTGCTCTCTGATCCCATGTACCACCTCCTGTCGTTGTGCAAGGCACTTAACCCCTGACAAAGTGGAATACCTATTAGGCAACTGTATAAAACACATACGGTCAACCCTCAGTCTGTAGAGCTATTGGGTGTGCAGGCTCTTGATCAAGCTCTGCTCAAACACATCAGAGCCAGTTTATCAAGGTCTGGTTGAGCAGCTAATTTCTAAAATGTGGTTTGTTAGAGGGGGACTGGAATAAAAGCCTGCACACAAAGGTATTAGCTCTCCTGGAGAATGGTTGACCACCCTTGATGTATAACATTGCAACCAAGTACATTTGTCTTTGTAAATAATTTGCTTATTCAATATATCAAAAGATAGCCCCACAAAAATGGAGGAGACAGGTGGCAACGGGAGGTGGTAGGGAACTGGTCTATCTGCCCAATATAAATTATCAAAACTGGCGGAGGAATAAGAATAGCATAAATAGGAAAGTACGGCAGTTTAACTAGAGGACCAGGATGTTGACAGCTGTGCCATAAGGGTGCAAAATAGCTGGGAAGAGATTTTTGATGTACAGATTCCATGGTATGTATGAGTTGATATATAAAACAACGCATAAAACAATATTTGTTCTTAACTGACTATATAAATCTAACATACAATCTACCTGCATAGAAGCCGCTTAACTTTGACATTACATTCAGTCATCTTATAGAATCCCATCCAGTGTCCCACTGAAGCAACGAGGGCCAACACCCTGACCAAGAGCACATCCACAGGTCTCCCACCAAGTCAAAACTGGGACCCTCGTCCAGATCTCCCAACAATGCTAAATAAAAGGTCAAAAATAATAATAATACAAATGTCGCAGCTCTGCATTTTTTTTTTGTGAGGACACTGGACCATTTGTTCTGGTTTTACATTAGGTATCCTGTTTCTGGTCTCAGGTTTAGGAATGGCTGAAAAAGCATAATCTAAAATCCGGGTTGGTGGCCGAGCGGTTGGGAGCTTGGGCCGGTGGCCGATAGGTTGCTGGTTTGGGTCCCAGTTTTGACTTGGTGGGTGGTTATAAATGGTTATGGAAGGCTACAAATCCTTGTATTCCGCTGAAGCAAGCCAACAAATGTACCTCTTCTAGTTTAGCTCTATTTATCGAAGCTACCTTAGAAGTGTTTATTCTGCAGGCTGACTAGAATCTATTGAGTTGCAAAGTCCCATACATGTGGATGCTAAAATCAACTGGAAGTACCTACAAAAGTTTTGAAGGAACATAATCCAAAAGAAATGCCATATCAATTTTTCCCCCCTAAAATTACTGTTTGTGATTCACAGAGGGATGAGTATTACTTCTAGTATTACTTCTATCTGCTCTGATGACAAGTATTTTTCTCAGCTTCTTAAAATATATACAGTGTGGCAAAAAAGTATTTAGTCAGCCACCAATTGTGCAGGTTCTCCCACTTAAAAAGATGAGGCCTGTAATTTTCATCACAGGTACACTTCAACTATGATAGACAAAATGAGGGGGAAAAAATCCAGAAAATCACATTGTAGGATTTTTAATGAATTTATTTGCAAATTATGGTGGAAAATAAGTATTTTGTCAATAACTAAAGTTTCTCAATACTTTGTTATATACCCTTTGTTGGCAATGACAGAGGTGAAACGTTTTCTGTAAATCTTCACAAGGTTTTCACACACTGCTGGTATTTTGGCCCATTCCTCCATGCAGATCTCCCCTAGAGCAGTGATGTTTTGGGGCTGTTGCTGGGCAACACAGACTTTCAACTCCCTCCAAAGATTTTCTATGGGGTTGAGATCTGGAGACTGGCTAGGCCACTACAGGACCTTGAAATGCTTCTTACGAAGCCACTCCTCCTATGCCCGGGCGGTGTGTTTGGGATTATTGTCATGCTGAAAGACCCAGCCACGTTTCATCTTCAATGTCCTTGCTGATGGAAGGAGGTTTTCACTCAAAATCTCACGATACAGGGCCCCATTCATTCTTTCCTTTACACGGATCAGTCGTCCTGGTCCCTTCGCAGAAAAACAGCCCCAAAGCATGATGTTTCCACCCCCATGCTTCACAGTAGGTATGGTGTTCTTTGGATGCAACTCAGCATTCTTTGTCCTCCAAACACAACGAGTTGAGTTTTTACCAAAAAGTTATATTTTGGTTTAATCTGACCATATGACATTGTCCCAATCTTCTTCTGGATCATCCAAATGCTCTCTAGCAAACTTCAGACGGTCCTGGACATGTACTGGCTTAAGCAGGGGGACACGTCTGGCACTGTAGGATTTGAGTCCCTGGCGGCGTAGTGCGTTACTGATGGCAGGCTTTGTTACATTGGTCCCAGCACTCTGCAGGTCATTCACTAGGTCCCCCTGTGTGGTTCTGGGATTTTTGCTCACCGTTCTTGTGATCATTTTGACCCCACAGGGTGAGATCTTGCGTGGAGCCCCAGATCGAGGGACATTATCAGTGGTCTTGTATGTCTTCCATTTCCTAATAATTGCTCCCACAGTTGATTTCTTCAAACCAAGCTGCTTACCTATTGCAGATTCAGTCTTCCCAGCCTGGTGCAGGTCTACAATTTTGTTTCTGGTGTCCTTTGACAGCTCTTTGGTCTTGGCCATAGTGGAGTTTGGAGTGTGACTGTTTGAGGTTGTGGACAGGTGTCTTTTATACGGATAACAAGTTCAAACAGGTGCCATTAATACAGGTAACAAGTGGAGGACAGAGGAGCCTCAACCTGTTACTCCTCTACCCCCTACTTTTTCGAACATTCTGTTAAAAATCGCAACATTTCAGCACCCTGCTACTCATGCCAGGAATATAGTATATGCATATGATTCGTATGTGTGGATAGAAAACACTCAGACGTTTATAAAACTGGTTAAATCACAGCTGTGACTATAACAGAACGTGCGTTTCATCGAAAAGCGCAGGAAAATCTGATCACTGAAAATGGGAAAATATATCCATGCGCCACTTGACCGTGTTGTTGAATGGGAACCACATTAAATGGGGCAGAGGTTACAATACCTACAGCTTCCACACGATTTGCCTACGATTTGTTTCTTGGTCAAACGGACACAAGGCAGCGCATTTCTTCCGGTCTCCGACCGGATATTTTGGTTGAGATTTACCCGGACATTATTTCCAGACGTACAGCTATAGAATATACATTGCCTCGTGATCAATTTGATAGATTATTAACGTTTACTAATACCTAAAGTTGCATTACAAAAGTATTTCGAAGTGTTTTGTGAAAGTTTATCGGCAACTTTTTCAATTTAAAAAAATGACGTTGCGTTAAAAAACAATGTTTTTTTCCTTGATCACACAGTCTTCATAGATCGATATCTAGGCTAAATATGGACCGATTTAAACGAAAAAAAGACCCAATAGTGATGTTTATGGGACATCTAGGAGTGCCAACAAAGAAGATTGTCAAAGGTAATGAATGTTTTATATTTTATTTGTGCGTTTTGTGTAGCGCCGACTATGCTAATTATTTTGTTTACGTCCCCTGCGGGTCTTTTGGGGTGTTACATGCTATCAGATAATAGCTTCTCATGCTTTCGCCGAAAAGCATTTTAAAAATCTGACTTGTTGGCTGGATTCACAATGAGTGTAGCTTTAATTCAGTACCCTGCATGTGTATTTTAATGAACGTTTGAGTTTTAACGAGTGCTATTAGCGTAGCGCATTTGCATTTCCAGATGTCTAGATGGGACGCCTGCGTGTCGGGTAGGAGTAAGAGGTTAAAGAAGAAGTTACAGGTCTGTGAGAGCCAGAAATCTTGCTTGTTTGTAGTTGACCAAATACTTATTTTCCACCATAATTTGCAAATAAATTCATTAAAAATCCTACAATGTGATTTTCTGAATTGTTTTCTCTCTCATTTTGTCTGTCATAGTTGGATTGTGCCTATGATGAATTACAGGCCTCTCTCATCTTTTTAAGTGGGAGAACTTGCACAATTGGTGGCTGACTAAATACTTTTTTGCCCCACTGTATATACAGAGACCTTTTCCACATTTTGTTACATCAGTTTTATTCAAAAATTAATTAAACACATTTTCAATCTACACACAACACTCCATATTGGCAAAGCGAAAACAGGTTTTTAGATTTTTTTGCAAACGTATAAAACATTTAACAGAAACACCTTATTTACATAAGTACTCAGACTCTTTGCTATGAGACTCTAAATTGAGTTCAGGTGCATCCTGTTTCCATTGATCATCCTTGAGATGTTTCTACAACTTGGAGTCCACCTACGGTAAATTCAATTGATTGGACATGATTTGGAAAGGCACACAGCCGTCAATGTAACGGTCCTACAGTTGACAGTGAATGTCAGGGCAAAAACCAAACCATGAGGTCGAAGGAATTGTCCATAGAGCTCCGAGACAGGATTGTGTCGAGGCACAGATCTGGGGAAGGGAACCAAAACATATTTGCAGCATTGAAGGTCCCCAAGAATGGCCTACATCATTCTTAAATGGAAGAAGTTCGGAACCACAAGACTCTTCCTAGAGCTGGCCGCCTGGGACAAACTGAGCAATCGTGGGGGAGAAGGGCCTTGGTCAGGGAGGTGACCAAGACCCAATGGTCACTCTGACAGAGCTCCACTGTTCCTCTGTGGAGATGGGAGAACCTTCCAGAAGGACACCCATCTCTGCAGCACACCACCAATCAGGCCTTTACAGTAGAGTGGCCAGACGGAAGTCACTCCTCAGTAAGTCACATGACAGTACGCTTGGAGTTTGTCAAAAGGAACCAAAAAGGACAGACCATGAGAAAGATTATAAAGTCTGATGAAACCATGATATAACTGTTTGGCCTGAATGCCAAGCGTCACGTCTGAAGGGAACCTGGCACCATCACTACGGTGAAGCATGGTGGTGGCAGAATCTGTGGGGATGTTTATAAGCGTCAGGGACTGGGAGACTAGTCAGGATTGAGGGAAACATGAACGGAGCAAAGTACGGAGAGATCCTTGATGAAAACCTTCTCAGGACCTCAGACTGGGGCGACGGTTCACCTTCCTGGGGGCCTCCCGAGTTGCGTAGTGGTCTAAGGCACTGCATCACTGTGCCACTAGAGATCCTGGGTCAGAGTCCAGGCTTTGTCACAGCCAATTGGCCCAGCATCGTCCGGGTTAGGAGAGGGCTTGGCCGACAGGGAAGTCCTTGTCCCATCGCACACTAGCGACTCCTGCGGCAGGCCGGGCGCAGTGCACGCTGACACGGTTGCCAGATGCACAGTGTTTCTTCTGACACGTTGGTGCGGCTGGCTTCCGGGTTAAGTGGGCATTGTGTCAAGAAGCAGTGTGGCTTGGTAGGGTTGTTTCTCGGAGGACATACAGCTCTCGAGCTTCGTCTCTCCCGAGACCGTACGGGAGTTGCAGCGATGATACAAAACTAACTACCAATTGCATACCACGAAATTGGGTGGGGAAAAAAATGGGGTCAAATAAATAAATGGTTCATATTCCAACAGGACAACGACCCTAAGCACACAGCCAAGACAACGCAGGAGTGGCTTCGGGACAAGTCTCTCAATGTCCTTGAGTGGCCCAACCAGAGCCTGGACGACACGATCGAAGATCTCGAGAGAGACCTGAAAATAGCCGTGAAGTGAAAAGTCAGGGTCTGAATATTTTCAGAATGCACTGTATGTATGTACAGTTGAAGTCGGAAGTTACAGCTTAGCCAAATACATTTAAACTCAGTTTTTCACAATTCCTGACATTTAATCCAAGTAAGAATTCTTTGTTTTAGGTCAGTTAGGATCATCAGATTATTTTAAGAATGTGAAATGTCAGAATAATAGTTGAGAGAATGATGTCAGCTTTTATTTATTTCATCACATTCCCAGTGTGTCAGAAGTTTACATTAGAGGTTGACCGATTTAAATCGGAATGGCCGATAAATTAGAGCTGATTTCAAGTTTTCATAACAATCGGAAATCGGTATTTTTGGGCGCCGATTGATAAAAAAAAAACATTTTTATACCTTTATTTAACTAGGCAAGTCAGTTAAGAACACATTCTTATTTTCAATGACGGCCTAGGAACGGTGGGTTAACTGCCTCTTTCAGGGGCAGAACGACATTTTTTCACCATGTCAGCTCGGGGGATCCAATCTTGCAACCTTACAGTTAACTAGTCCAACGCAATAACGACCTGCCTCTCTCTCGTTGCACTCCACAAGGAGACTGACTGCCTGTTACGCGAATGCAGTAAGCCAAGGTAAGTTGCTAGCTAACATTAAACTTATCTTATAAAAAACAATCAATCATAATCGCTAGTTGATTATATTACTAGATATTATCTAGCGTGTCCTGCATTGCATATAATCTGACTGAGCATACAAGCATACAAGTATCTAAGTATCTGACTGAGCGGTGGTAGGCAGAAGCAGGCGCGTAAACATTAATTCAAACAGCACTTTCGTCCGTTTTGCCAGCAGCTCTTCGTTGTGCGTCAAGCATTGCGCTGTTTATGACTTCAAGCCTATCAACTCCCGAGATGAGGCTGGTGTAACCGAAGTGAACTGTCTAGCTAGTTAGCGCGCGCTAATAGCATTTCAAACATCACTCACTCTGAGCCTTGGGGGTTGTTTCTCTTGCTCTACAGGGGTAACGCTGCTTCGATGGTAGCTGTTGTCGTTGTGTTGCTGGTTCGAGCCCAGGGAGGAGCGAGGAGAGGGACGGAAGCTATACTGTTACACTGGCAATACTAAAGTGCCTATAAGAACATCCAATAGTCAAAGGTTAATGAAATACAAATTGTATAGGGAAATAGTCCTATAATTCCTATAATATATATATATATATTTTTAACCTTTATTTTACTAGGCAAGTCAGTTAAGGAACAGTGGGTTAACTGCCTGTTCAGGGGCAGAACGACAGATTTGTACCTTGTCAGCTCGGGGATTTGAACTTGCAACCGTCCAGTTACTAGTCCAACGCTCTAACCACTAGGCTACCCTGCCGCCCCAACCTAAAACTTCTTACCTGGGAATATTGAAGACTGATGTTAAAAGGAACCACCAGCTTTCATATGTTCTTATGTTCTGAGCAAGGAACTGAAACGGTATCTTTCTTACATGGCACATATTGCACTTTTACTTTCTTCTCCAACACTTTGTTTTTGCATTATTTAAACCAAATTGAACGTTTCATTATTTACTTGAGGCTAAATTGATTTTATTGATGTATTATATTAAGTTACAATAAGTGTTCATTCAGTATCATTGCAATTGTCATTATTACAAATAAATACATTTTTAAAAATTGTACGATTAATCGGTATTGGCTTTTTGGGTCCTCCAATAATCGGTATCGGCGTTGAAAAATCATAATCGGTCGACCTCTAGTTCACATACACTCAATTAGTATTTGATAGCATTGCCTTTAAATAGTTTATCTTGGGTCAAACGTTTTATGTAGCCTTCCACAAGCTTCCCACAATATGTTGGGTGAAATTTGGCCCATTCCTCCTGACAGAGCTGGTGTAACTGACTCAGGTTTGCTCGCACACACCTTTTCAGATCTGCCCACAAATTTTCTATGGGATTGAGGTCAGGGCTTTGTGTTGGCCCCTCCAATACCTCGACGTTGTTGTCCTTAAGCCATTTTGCCACAACTTTGAACGTATGCTTGGGGTCATTGTCCAATTGGAAGACCCATTTGCGACCAAGCTTTAACTTCCTGACTGATGTCTTGAGATGTTGCTTCAATATATCCATATAATTTCTCCCTCATGATGCCATCTATTTTGTGAAGTGCACCAGTCCCTCCTGCAGCAAAGCACCCCCACAACATGACGCTGCCACCCTTGTGCTTCACAGTTGGGATGGTGTTCTTCAGCTTGCAAGCCTCCCCCTTTTCCTCCAAAACATAACGATGGTCATTATGGCCAAACAGTTCTATTTTTGTTTAATCAGAACAGAGGACATTTCTCCAAAAAGCATGATCGCCGTCCCCATGTGAAGCTGCAAACCGTAGTCTGGCTTTTTTATGGCGGTTTTGCAGCAGTGGCTTCTTCCTTGCTGAATGGCCTTTGAGGTTCTCGTTTTAGGACTTGGTTTACTGTGGATATAGATACTTTTGTACCTATTTCCCCCAGCATCTTCACCATGTCCTTTGCTGTTGTTCTGGGATTGATTTGCACTTTTCGCACCAAAGTACATTCATCTCTAGTGGACAGAACTCGTCTCCTTCCTGAGCGGTGTGGTCACATGGTGTTTATACTTGCGTACTATTGTTTGAACAGATGAACGTGATACCTTCAGGCGTTTGGAAATTACTCCCAAGGATGAACCAGACTTGTGGAGGTCTACAATTATTTTGCTGAGGTCTTGGCTGAATTCTTTAGATTTTCGCACGATGTCAAGCAAAGAGGCACTGAGTTTGAAGGTAGGCCATGAAATACATCCACCTTCACACCTCCAATAGGCTAATTGACATAATTTGAGTCAATCAGAAACTTCTAAATCCATTACATTTTCTGGAATTTTCCAAGCGGTTTAAAGGCACAATCAACTTAGTGTATGTAAACTTCTCACCCACTGGAATTGAGAACTAGCTGGTTGAGATAATACCAAGGGTGTGCAAAGCTGTCATCAAGGCAAAAGGTTTCTACTTTAAAGAATCTCACATATAAAATCTATTTAGATTTGTTCAACACTTTTTTGGTTACTACATGATTCCATATGTGTTATTTCATAGTTTTGACGTCTTCACTATTATTATACAATGTGGAAAATAGTAAAAATAAAGAAAAACCCTTGAATGAGCAGGTGTGTCCAAACTGGTACTGTACGCATGTATGTACGTATATCCCCCCCCCGATTTATCAGCACCCCTACTTCCTGTAGCTATGGGCCAGGCCTACCTGCCCAACTGTCTCTCATCGCTCTTTGAGCAACGTGCCCACTCATCTCGCACACAGGTGATACTCGCAAACACAGATGCGCTAAAGTGTCATTCCGATATTGGCTGATATGTTGAGAAAGGCCCGAAGGGGTGTGGTATATGGTGCCTGGATAAAGCCCTTAACCGTGGTACATTGGCCATATACCACACACACCCCAGAGGTGCATGATTGCTATCATAAACTGGATACCAATGTAATTAGAACAGTATTTTTATTTTTCATAGGGGTCTGATATCCCACCGTTTTCAGGGGGTGGGTGGTATACGGTCAATATAACATGGCTAAGGGCTGTTCGTATGCACGACTCCACAAACCCGAGGTGCCTTATTGCTGGTTAAAAACATAATTAGAACGGTAAAAATAAATGTTTTGTCATACCCGTGGTATTACAACCCAGTTTCTAATCTCCAATTAAGCCTTTCTTTGTACCACTTTCATACAAAACATATACAGTATATATTCTAAATACGCACATATTAATCCCTCTATCCGATTCCACTCTCCTCTACTACACTCCTACTACCCATCCTCCTCTCTCTGTCATCCCTTCTTTCTCTCTCTCATTTTCTTCTCTGTGTGGTGCATTAGTGGGTGTTGTATAAATACACAGGGACAGGCTGCCCAGAGGGAACAAAGGTTAAACACACACACACAACAGAAGATGGCATGTGCAGGAACTGAGAAGGGAACAGATGGAAAAAGAATGATGTGCTCACTTCCTCACTAACACACACACAGGTTGGTGAGGCTGACCCAGCCACCACAAGCAACCATTACTAGATAATCCTCCCCTCAGAGGAAGGAGAAAGTGAGACAAAGGGAGGGAGGAGAAATGGCAGGAAGGGGGAGAGAAGAGAGAGAGAGGAGGGGGACTATTTATCTGAGTCATAGAGCGAGGGGGGACTATTTATCTGAGTCAGAGCAAGAGGAGGGAGTCTATTTATCTGAGGAATAGAGCGAGAGGGGCAGACTATTTATCTGAGTCAGAGCGAGAGGAGGGAGTCTATTTATCTGAGGAATAGAGCGAGAGGGGGCAGACTATTTATTTGAGTCATAGAGTGAGAGAGGGGGGGAGACCATCTGAGGAATAGAGCGAGAGGAGGGAGAATATTTATCTGAGGAATAGAGGGGGAGTCTATTTATCTGAGGAAGAGAGCGAGAGGAGGGAGAATATTTATCTGAGGAATAGAGCGAGAGGAGGGGCAGACTATTTATCTGAGTCATAGAGCGAGAGGAGGGGGGGACTATTTATCTGAGGAATAGAGCGAGATGAGGGGGGACTATTTATCTGAGGAATAGAGCGAGAGGGGGGAGAAGAAAGAAGATGATGCATGATCAAGCGAACGCAATCATGTCATCATTTCTGAAAGGTAGGAGAAAATAATTCTTTTTTTTCTCTAGTCTTCCTCCTGCTTTTCTTCATTCTTTCTCTTTTCCCCCTCAATCACTGTGTGTGGAATGGATAAAAGAATGATTTAAGAGTCAGAGTGAGAAAGAGAGGGAAGGAGGGAGGGAGGGAGAGAGAGAAAGATAGAGCCCAGTTCTCAGTAGGGGTTGCAGTTCAAATAAATGGCCTCCCTTTAAAAGAGCGAGTGAAAGGAGAAAAAGAAAAAAGATAGTAGGGAGAAAGGGAGGAATGAGGAGAGGAAGAGAGACAAAGCAAAAGGAGAAACGGAATGAAAGAAAAGGAACAGGAGAAAAGACTAGAGAAAAAGGCATGACGGAGAGAAGGAGACACCACGCACACAAGGCCGGGCCTGTCTACAGTGTATCAGGGCTGTGCGGTGCTCCACTCTATCTAGGTATACAATAACAAGGGTATAATTAAGTGTGCATGATGAAGTTAATGGAGATGGGCCAAAGCAATCCTGGCACCAACACTAACGTGATGAAAAATAATGGTGCCGGGCCATAGCGCTTGCTAACGCTAACATGAATATTCTATTAGCGCATGGCTGTTAGCAGCTAGCGTAGCGGGCAACTGGGACAGGAGTTAATTTAATCACCCGTCGGAGCATGGTGGAGCACGGTTAGGACGGGGAAACTTCTTTGTGTGAGGGTAATTGCACAGAAAGAATAATTGATTTGACAATCGCACCCACGGATTTACTGTCCTTATATGGACTGGTAGGGAGGGAGGGTTAAGGGAGGAGGGAGAGAGATCAGGAGAGAAGACAGAGAGTGGCAGAGGAAGAGAGGAGAGGGGGCAGGAGAGAGGAGGGAGGAAAATAGAGTGAAAGGAGGGGGGGGGTACAGTGCTGTGACGAGGGGCAGAGGAGCTCTGTATGTGATTGAGGCATCAGGAGAGGAGAATTTATATCTGATCAACGCAGAGAAATTAAATTATGGTTCACACACACAATCATATTCTGTTCACCACAGACAGCGAGACAGAGGAGGAAAGAGAGAGGGAGTGAAGGAGGGAGCAGACAAAGCTGAAGCGTGCCAGTAAATGCTGTGGAAGTCATTGATATGAGATGTTTAATTATTGCCAAGAATGAGATTGTTTTATCATGGGGGAATACTGCTGGTAGCTAGGTGTGTGAACGTCTGTGTATTCTATTAGCGATCTCCTGCCGGGGAGGAAATTACCTCTATGTTTAACTCAGTCACAGCAATCGGGCACAATAATGTAGGGTATATGTAGATCAGACAGATACCCATCTCCTCTCGGGTAACAGAAGAGTAGTTGCTGCAGCAAACACAAACCATGTCGGACTATCGAGGTAAAGATGGAAGAAATATCAGTGAAAGCAGAAACACTATTTGGATAGTCCATTTGTAGACGCTCTACAGACTATCAGTAACATTTCAACTAACTACCTACTAACCATAACCCTTACCCTAATCACAAGTTCAGCAAGCATTTGCTTATCAACAGATAGATTTCTCAGCAGATGTTCATACTACCAAATAAAGTGTGCCCGTGAAATCAAAAGGTTAAGGAAACTAAACTAGGTTAAAGGTGTGGTAACCCAGCAGGTAAGGAGTGTGTAGGGCCACTGTTGTCTGGCCCTATAATCCGAGCAAAGCTTCCCCAGAGAGTGTAATACAGTAATATGTGGTATTACTGCCCCGGGACCAGAGGATAACACACACAACATGTACTTTACAGCTGCACGGGTCTGTGTGTGTGGGTGTGCGTGTCGTCCCAGTCAGTCCACTAATCCAGTCACACCTAGAGTTATCCCAGTCTGAGCGAAGCCAGGGTGTGTGTTGTGAGGGTGTTGTGAGGGTGTGCGTGTCGTCCCAGCCAGTCCACTAATCCAGTCACACCTAGAGTTATCCCAGTCTGAGCGAAGCCAGGGTGTGTGTTGTGAGGGTGTTGTGAGGGTGTGCGTGTCGTCCCAGTCAGTCCACTAATCCAGTCACACCTAGAGTTATCCCAGTCTGAGCGAAGCCAGGGTGTGTGTTGTGAGGGTGTTGTGAGGGTGTGCGTGTCGTCCCAGCCAGTCCACTAATCCAGTCACACCTAGAGTTATCCCAGTCTGAGCGAAGCCAGGGTGTGTGTTGTGAGGGTGTTGTGAGGGTGTGCGTGTCGTCCCAGTCAGTCCACTAATCCAGTCACACCTAGAGTTATCCCAGTCTGAGCGAAGCCAGGGTGTGTGTTGTGAGGGTGTTGTGAGGGTGTGCGTGTCGTCCCAGCCAGTCCACTAATCCAGTCACACCTAGAGTTATCCCAGTCTGAGCGAAGCCAGGGTGTGTGTTGTGAGGGTGTTGTGAGGGTGTGCGTGTCGTCCCAGTCAGTCCACTAATCCAGTCACACCTAGAGTTATCCCAGTCTGAGCGAAACCAGGGTGTGTGTTGTGAGGGTGTGCGTGTCGTCCCAGTCAGTCCACTAATCCAGTCACACCTAGAGTTATCCCAGTCTGAGCGAAGCCAGGGTGAGTGAGAGTGAGAGTGGTCACATAGTCGTGTGTTTAGGCCTGGGAGATGAAATATAAATTTCTGAATAGTTTCAACACGGTGTGTTGTTGAAAACTATACAATAAAAGGTGTAGCCCTTTACACTTGTACCCGTATAAGGGTTGAAAATAGCAGACTTGGACACTGGTAAGTGCCTAAACTGTAACACAGTGGCTGTACAGAAACATGCTATACGTGATGTCAGAGCTCAGGCTCTGTCGCTTCACAGCGCTGTATGGGTTTTGACTTACAGCCGTTCTGAACTTGAGTACCGCGCCCGACTAGAAGTTGCCCCCCATCCCTCCTGGTAATCGGGTAACTTTTGCAACTCTTTTGTTGTCTGAGCGAGGGACATTCTGTAAACCACGAGGACTCAATGTATTTTGAAAGATGAGACAGTGAGGATTATATTATAAATACAGCTATGATGTCATACAAGTTTGCCAAACACCCGTGAGTCCAAATGTGCACTTCACATTTCCACATCATGAGACTCATGTCAGTGTCAACATTTCTGATCACTATGTTTGATGTACAGTTACAAGTTGACATGGTGTCATATCCTGAACAGAATGAGCCCGTTTGTTGTATTGTGAAGGAAGTTTGCCATGGACCAACACATCAGAACGCACTCATGACTCCTTTCTATGCGCACCAGATCGGCTTCTCAGAATTGCCTTGTGAAAGCCTACCACTGTAAGATTGTATCTTAGAATTTAGCTAGTCATGATTTAGCTAGTCATGTTGGCAATAGAACAAGCATTCAAATTATGCCCCACCTGACCCAGATTGCGATTTATAAATGGGACAGTTTTGGATTGTGCAAATAGTAATTGTGTGCTGGCGGGGAAGCAGTGCTGTGTTCCAAACAAAACAACTACAAGTGTGCTTGCTCTAGCTCCTCAACTGCACAGCTAGGAGAGCTCAAAAAAGCACTGTATAGTTGAAGACACTTCTTTTAGTCATAAAAGTGCATTGAAATTACTTAGACACTGCACACTTTGGAGAGGTTTGTGGCTACTTGGAAACACCAGTTAGACCTCTCAATCAAGCCCTTATGATTATTTTTTATTATATTGCGCCTACCCAACATTCTTATCATGTTACTGAATGTATCCAGAATATTTTCAGATTATATTAACAAATGCAGTGAAAGTACAGTAAATATAAAATGCACATAAAATCAAAACAGTGTAATGGTTAGATTCAGTCATGTGATAGGTGAACTGTTGTGTACCTCACCTTTAGTCTAATCATTTCCACAGTCTCCCAGTTCCTTTTAACTGCTACCATTGTTATGCATTCCATATTTCTTCTGTAAGAAACATTTCAATGTAGCCCTATCCATATAGGCCAATTCCCACGATCGTAAAGGGTTAAACGGTTATTTCTAAAGTTGACCAAACAAAGAACCTGACAAGGCCAGACGCAAAAGAAGGAAATAATGAAAAGCAAGTAAAGAAAGCAAGGCAGAAAAGGGGAGGGAAAGAAAGGATTGGCGTTGATTTCTCACATCAAAGAAAGAGGGGGAAAAACACAAAAGAAAAGAGGCTATAATCATGTTAGCCCTCCTCGCCGCCTCCACCTCTCCTCCATCCCCATCCTGCCATTCCTGCGCCATCCGTCTCCAGAGTGGTCATCTATTGATTACAACTTATATTTACCTCCGCTGCCTTGCTCTTTCGCTCCCTCTCTCTGGCCCTCGCTTTCACACATGAGTCTACACACACACACACACACACACACACACACACACACATACATACATACATACATACATACATATTTAATCAAATAAATAAATCTATTCGCAGAGCGACCCTTTCTAATCAAGTGACATCAATCAGCGGACTGTGGGTAAGGGGCCTCCGGAGCGAGCCCAGAGCGTGGTGTGTCACGGCTAAATGGGTCCGGGAGGAAATATACGCTCCATGTCCTATTAAGGCAGAAGGGCTATCCTTTCATCCGCTTGCCTATTACTCCCCCTATCATTTCCCCAAATCTAAAACCTGTTTTCAATCAACACTGGCAACAGAGTGGCTGTCGGAGAAAAGGAAGAGAGCGGGAAAGAGAGAGATGGAGAGCTCTTTCCCTCTTTCTCTCCGTGATTGGAGCAGTTTGCATTCTGTGTGTGTACGATTGTGTAAGATTCTCTGTGTCTGTGTGTGTGTGTGTGTGTGTGTGTGTGTGTGTGTGATTGAATCTGTCTACGAAATTAGGGCTGTCGACTCAAGGAGCTGAGTGTCCTTAACCCAACCCCCTCATAGCCCACGCCCATCCACCAACGCATGGGTGTGTGTCTACTAGTGATGCGTTGGTCAGCTGTTTGTTCATCCACACCTGACTAACTATGTGATAGTTCAAATCTGAGGCCCACATCCGAACCAAACACGCAAATATAGAAAATGTGATGTACAGTCAGAGGCGGAGCAATTTTTTGACAGGCGTTTTAGATAGGCCTGTGTTTCTGCTTATAATTTCAACATTTTGGTTGTCTATTTGTTAGTCAACTTGTCTATAACTAGATACATGCAGCTTATCTTCAGTCATTACTTGTTGCCTTCGAATACTAAATAAACCCGATAATAATCGATATAATGAATTCTTCAATCTAGTTGACATTGGTAAAGTTCTTTCTTCACTGCTTCACTCGGACAGCAAAGGGACCGGGGCGAAAATGCAATAAAAAAAAATAAAACGTAAATGATTTTATGTGCAAGATTTCCAAAATACATCAGTTAGACCAGTTTTAAGGAAATTAAAAGCTGTGAAAACTCCCTAACATGTTTTGGCTTGGATGCATATTTTATGATGCTGATAAAGATAGCACCTTTACAGACAGTCCCTAACCACGCATTCATTCTCTCAAAATGCTGAAAGAAAGAAATCATTCTGCAGGAGTAAATGTTATATTAGGCTATGTGAGAGGTTACAGACCTAGTCAGTGTCCAGATTTCAGACGACTGTTCCATTTAACCATCTGAACATTAGCCTACAGTTCCCTCGACATGCCATGTTAAAGTCCCCGTCGTGTGACTTGAATTTATATAGCGCCTCACAATCATCACATATGACATAGCCGGCACCGCTATCATGCTCTTTTACCACGTCACCAAATCGTTCCCAAACATTAAACTACTGTTCTGGCCCTCCTATTTATTTTCATCTGTCCATTTTGAAGCTTTCCTCTCATTAAATTAAACTCCGATAGTCTTTTCTGCCTCAGTGGATCAACGTCAACTTTTTCTGATCCCAAAGAATTTGGCAATTGGTGTGTATTTAGCGAGTGTACAGTTCGGCACTAAAGCGTAGGCTTAGGCTACGCACTAACGTCAAATAACAATAATAAACATTTTTAATGTAGCCTATAGATAAGAATGATATATATGGATTTTTTATGCATTGTTTTCTCTATTCAACCCACCTTTCATCCACCCACCCTTCATCCACAAAATATTTAATGTCCCTCAGCCTGCCCGCCAGGTGGATTTAACCGCGGGAACTGTGGGTTATGAGTCAACCCACGTATCACTAGTGTCTACACGTGAGTGTGACAGTCACGACAATAAACTGTATGTGCGTCTTAATACATAGGCCTCTAAGATGTATGTACAGTAAGTGGGTGTCAATTGTAATATTGATTGAATGCTAGTGCGTGTGTAGTTTTACTTCTCTCGTCGCTCTGTAGTACTTTGCTGACAGCGTACTCCCAGTCGAAGATGAACCTGTAGTAGCACAGCTGGGTGTACAGGGCTTTCTCAGAGTACTGTGGAGAGAAAACACACATTACTACACACTCATCAACAGGTACTGTAGCAGTCAAACCTGTAGTTTGTCAAATGAGAGAGAGAGAGAAAAAAGACTGTTCCAAGTCCCTTAATCCAACCCCAGTGTTACTAGCACCCAAGGTGCTCTGATAATATACAGGCAACTGCCAAAATAATGGAAATGCTAGTAAATTAGGGATATGAAGTGTTTTGAAAGCAGGTGCTTCCACACAGGTGTGGTTCCTGAGTTAAGCCATTAACATCCCATCATGCTTAGGGTCATGTATAAAAGTGCTGGGCAAGTCATTATTTTGGCAACCATAGCTATGCCCCCATAGGATGACAATACCCCCATCCGCAGGGCACGAGTGGTCAATGAATGGTTTGATGAGCATGAAAACGATGTAAACCATATGCCATGGCCATCTCAGTCACCAGAACTCAACCCAATTGAACACTTCTGGGAGATTCTGGAGCAGTGCTTGAGATAGCGTTTTCCACCACCATCAACAAAACACCAAATTATGGTATTTCTCGTGGAAGAATGGTGTCGCATCCCTCCAATAGAGTTCATGACACTAGCAGAATTGATGCCAAGGTGCATTGAAGATGTTCTGGCTCGTGGTGGCCCAACGCCCCCTGAAGACACTTTATATTCACGTTTTACCTGTATTTAATCAGATGTCATAAAATATACTGTCTCAACCTCCACCTCTTTCACTTTCCTCCCACATTCTCGGACCATGCTCACATCCCTGATCCTCTTATTTCCATCTCTCATCTATTTCCATCTCGCCATCCTCCTCTCAGGGAGCATGACCAATAAAGCCGTAGTTTGGTTTGTTAATTTCAGCAACAATTAACTCTAGTCGCACGCCTGAGTGAGAGAGAGCGAGAGAGAGAGAGAGAGAGAGAGAGAGAGAGAGAGGCTGAGATAATGAGGTAGTGGGTGAGAGCGAGAGAGAGGGAGGTAGAGAGGGAAATGAGGGAGAGGAGAGGGAAGAGAAAGGGAAAGAGATCTGATCATGTGTAAATCACCTGGCTTATAGTTTGTTGTGATAAGGTTTTTGAGAAAGAGGAGAGGCAGCTGAACAACAGCCTCCGTCAATGTGATTGCATGAGGCCATTATCACAACGCTAATTACACTGACTGTTACATTCAACTACAGGACACCCCCATAACTAGCATCAGGGGTATGTAGTATGTTATTATTATGATGCGTGTATGACAGTGTTAGTATCCGTAATACCGGTGTCCGCGAATGGATTGTGTTTTCAATGTCCATTAATGAGTGTGTGTAGTGTTTAACAAGTGTGTGAGTATGCATGTACACCACCATTCAAAAGTTTGGGGTCAATAAGACATTACCTTGTTAAAAAAAAGAAGAAGCAAATTTCTTGTCCATTAAAATAACATCAAATTGATCAGAAATACAGTGTGGACATTGTTAATGTTGTAAATGACTATTGTAGCTGGAAACGGCAGATGGTTTATCAAATATTTACATAGGCGTACAGAGACCCATTATCAGCAACCATCACTCCTGTGTTCCAATGGCACGTTGTGTTAGCTAATCCAAGTTGATCATTTTAAAAAGGCTAATTGATCATGAGACTGGTGTTTTGCGGGTACTGTTCAATGAATCTGCCATTTGAGGACTTGCAATTATGTTAGCACAGCTGAAAATTGTAGTTCTGATTAAAGAAGCAATAAAACTGTCCTTCTTTAGACTAGTTGAGTATCTGGAGCATCAGCTTTTGTGGGTTCGATTACAGGCTCAAAATGTCCGGAAACAAAGACCTTTCTTCTGAAACTCGTCAGTCTATTCTTGTTCTGAGAAATGAAGTCTATTCCATGTGACAAATTGCCAAGAAACTGAAGATCTCGTACAATGCTGTGTGCGACTCCCTTCACAGAACAGTTCTAACCAGAATAGAAAGAGTAGGAGGCCCCAGTGCACAACTGAGCAAGAGGACAAGTACATTAGTGTGTTTAGATTGAGAAACAGATGTCTCACAAGTCCTCAAATGGCAGATTCATTGAACAGTACCCGCAAAACACCAGTCTCAGTGAAGAGGCGACTCTGGGGATGCTGGCCTTCTAGGCAGAGTTCCTCTGTCCAGTGTCTGTGTTCTTTTGCCCATCTTAATCTTTAATTTATTTGCCAGTCTGAGATATGGCTTTTTCTTTGCAACTCTGCCTAGAAGGCCAGCATCCCGGAGTCGCCTCTTCACGGTTGACGTTGAGACTGGTGTTTTGTGGGTACTATTTATTGAAACTGCCAGATGAGGACTTGTGAGGCGTCTGTTTTAGAGGTCGACCAATTTATCGATTAATTAGGGCCGATTTCAAGTTTCCATAACAAATCGGTAATCTGCATTTTTGGACATCGATTGTGGTTGATTACATTGCACTCCACGAGGAGACCGCGTGGAAGGCTGACTACCTGTTACGTTAGTGCAGCAAGAAGCCAAGATAAGTTTAATGCTAGCTAGCAACTTATCTTATAAAAAACAATCAATCTTAACATAATCACTAGTTCCAACTACATATGGTTAATGATATTACTAGTTTATCTAGCTTGTCCTGCATTGCATATAATCGATGCGGTGCCTGTTCATTTCTCATAGAATCCGCCAACTTTGCCAAACGGATGATGATTTAACAACCACATTCGCGAAAAAAGCACTGTCGTTGCACCAATGTGTACCTAACCATAAACATCAATGCCTTTCTTTAAAATCAATACACAAGTATATATTTTTAAACCTGCATATTTAGTTAATATTTCCTGCAAACATGAATTTCATAATTATGACATAACTTTGAAGGTTGTGCAATGTAACAGCAATATTTAGACTTAGAGATGCCACCCCTTAGACAAAATATGGAACGGTTCCGTATTTCACTGAAATAATAAACGTTTTGTTTTCTAAATGATAGTTTCCGGATTCGACCATATTAATGACCTAAGGCTCATATTTCTGTGTGTTATTATGTTATAATTAAGTCTATGATTTGATATTTGATAGAGCAGTCTGACTGAGGGGTGGTAGGCAGCAGAAGACTTGTAAGCATTCATTCAAACAGCACTTTCCTGCATTTGCCAGCAGCGCTTCGCTGTGCTTCAAGCATTGAGCTGTTAATGACTTCAAGCCTATCAACTCACGAGATTAGGCTGGTGTAATGTGAAATGGCTAGCTAGTTAGCGGGGTGCGCGCTAATAGCGTTTCAATCGGTGACGTCACTCGCTCTGAGACCTTGAAGTAGTTGTTCCCTTTGCTCTGCAAGGGCCGCGGTTTATGTGGAGCCATGGATAACGATGCTTTGAGGGTGACGGTTGTCGATGTGTTCCTGGTTCGAGCCCAGGTAGGGGCGAGGAGAGGGACGGAAGGTATAATATTACACTGGCAATACTAAAGTGCCTATAAGAACATCCAATAGTCAAAGGTATATGAAATACAAATGGTATAGAGAGAAGTAGTCCTAGAATTCCTATAATAACTACAACCTAAAACTTCTTACCTGGGAATATTGAAGACTCATGTTAAAAGGAACCACCAGCTTTCATATGTTCTCATGTCCTGAGCAAAAAACTTAAACATTAGCTTTTTTACATGGCACATATTGCACGTTTACTTTCTTCACCAACACTTTGTTTTTGCCTTATTTAAACCAAATGGAACAGGTTTCATGATTTATTTGAGGCTAAATTGATTTTATTGATGTATTAAGTTAAAATAAAAGTGTTCATTCAGTATGGTTGTAATTGTCATTATTACAAATCAATAAATAGAAATCGGCCGATTAATCGGTATCGGCTTGTTTTGGTCTTCGGTGTTGAAAAATCATAATCGGTCAACCTCTAGTCTGTTTCTCAAACTAGACACTAATGTACTTGTCCTCTTGCTCAGTTGTGCACCAGGGCCTCCCACTCCTCTTTCTATTCTGGTTAGAGCCAGTTTGCACTGTTCTGTGAAGGGAGTAGTATACAGCGCTGTACGAGATCTTCAGTTTCTTGGCAATTTCTCGCATGGAATGGCCATCATCTTTCAGAACAAGAATAGACTGACGAGTTTCAGAAGAAAGTGCTTTGTTTCTGGCCATTTTGAGCCTGTAATCGAACCCATAAATGCTGATGCTCCAGATACTCAAGAAGAGTCTAAAGAAGGACAGTTTTAGAACTAGTTTTCAGCTGTGCTACCATAATTGCAAAATGTTTTTCTTATGATCAATCAGCCTTTTAAAATGATAAACTTGGATTAGCTAACATAACGTGCCATTGGAACACAGGAGTGGTGGTTGCTGATAATGGGCTTCTATACGCCTATATAGACATTCCATAAAAACAATCTGCCGTTTCCAGCTACAATAGTCATTTACAACATTAACAATATTTACACTGTATTTCTGATCAATTTGATGCTATTTTAACAGTCAAAAAAATGTGCTTTTCTTTCAAAAACAAGGACATTTCTAAGTTACCCCAAACTTTTGAACGGTAGTGTGTATATGTACAATTGAAGTCAGAAGATTACATACACTTAGGTTGGAGTCATTAAAACTAGTTTTTCAACCACTCCACAAATTTCTTGTTAACAAACTATAGTTTTGGCCAGTCAGTTAGGACATCTACTTTCAGCTTAACAAGTAATTTTTCCAACAATTGTTTACAGACAGATTATTTCACTTATAATTCACTGTATCACAATACCAGTGGGTCAGAAGTTTACAAACACTAAGTTAACTGTGCCTTTAAAGAGCTTGGAAAATTCCAGAAAATTATGTATCGGCTTTAGAAGCTTCTGACAGGCTAATTGACATTATTTGAGTCAATTGGAGTTGTGGATGCATGTACCTGTGGATGCATTTCAAGGGCTACCTTCAAATTCAGTGCCTATTTGCTTGACATCATTGGAAAACCAAAATAAATCAGCCAAGACCTCAGAAAAAAATTTATAGACCTCCACAAGTCTGGTTCATCCTTGGGAGTAATTTCCAAACGCCTGAAGGTATCACGTTCATCTGTACAAACAATAGTATGCAAGTATAAACATTAAGGGACCACGCAGCCGTCATATCGCTCAGGAAGGAGACGCGCTCTGTCTCCTAGAGATGAACGTACTTTGGTGTGAAAAGTGCAAATAAATCCCAGAACAACAGCAAAGGACCTTGTGAAGATGCTGGAGGAAACAGGTACAAAAGTATCAATATCCACAGTAAAACGAGTCCTATATCGACATAACCTGAAAGGCCGCTCAGCAAAGGAAGAAGCCACTGCTCCAAAACCGCCATAAAAAGCCAGACTACGATTTGCAACTGCACATGGGGACAAAGATCGAACTTTTTGAAGAAATGTCCTCTGGTCTGATGAAACAAAAACAGAACTGTTTGGCCATAATGACCATCATTATGTTTGGAGGAAAAAGGGAGAAAGTTGCAAACCGAAGAACATCCCAACAGTGAAGCACGGGGGTGGCAGCATCATGTTGTGGGAGGGCTTTGCTGCAGGAGGGACTGGTGCACATCACAAAATAGATGGCATCACGAGGTAGGAAAATTATGTGGATATATTGAAGCAACATCTCAAGACATCAGTCAGGAAGTTAAAGCTTGGTCGCAAATGGGTCTTCCAAATGGACAATGACCCCAAGCATACTTCCAAAGTTGTAAGGGGGCCTACAAACCTGACTAAGTTACACACGCTCTGTCAGGAGGAAAGGGCCAAAATTCACCCAACTTATTGTGAGAAGCTTGTGGAAGGCTACCCAAAACGTTTGACCCAAGTTAAACAATTTAAAGGCAATGCTACCAAATACTAATTGAGTGTAAACTTCTGACCCACTGGGTGATGAAATAAATAAAAGCTGAAGTAAATCATTCTCTCTACTATTATTCTGACATTTCACATTCTTCAAATAATGTGGTGATCCTAACTGACCTAAAACAGGGAATATTTACTAGGATTAAATGTCAGGAATTGGGAAAAACGGAGTTTAAATGTATTTGGCTAAGATGTATGTACACTTCCGACTTCAACTGTATGTATGTATGTATGTATGTATGTATGTATGTGTGTATGTGTGTATGTGTGCATGTATGTATGCATGTATGCATGTATGCATGTATGTATGCATGTATGCATGCATGCATGCATGCATGCATGTATGTATGTATGTATGTATGTATGTATGTATGTATGTATGTATGTATGTATGTATGTATGTATGCATGCATGCATGTATGCATGCATGCATGTATGTATGTATGTATGTGTGTATGTGTGCATGTATGCATGTATGCATGTATGTATGTATGTATGTATGTATGTATGTATGTATGTAAATGGTCATCTATGGCCATGCGAGACACACAGCTGTTGACCCACGATGCACTGCCTGGTCAATAATTAACCATGAATCCCATAATGGATCCTTGGTTACCGTTGCCAACGCAGAGCACACACAAACTAGCCATACACACAAAGTCGCACTGGACTTGACTGACAGGTGTCGAAGAGGCGTGGCTAAAGGTGTTACAGGTCGTTATTGAATTTAGAGCACACACAACCACACAGGCACAAACACCTCGTCATTCGGCTCAGTGCTTTGTTCTTGTACTGACACCATTTCAATTTGCACCACAAATCTACTGCATTTTCAGCCTGGCTGCCCAAAGAGCAAACCAGCTGTGAAATTGCCTCTCTAGGGAGCGAACAACCCCCCCCACAACCTCGCTAACTACCCCCCTCACTCAATCTGCACACACACACCCATATAGTAGGTGCACTTCCCTTTCTCATGCAAGTGAACCTGTAAAGTATGGGCTGAGAGGGAGAGAAACAAGGGGAGAGAGAGAGAGAGAACAGGGGGAGAAACAATTGTGGGAGAGCAAAGAGGGGGAGTGAAAATTGAAAGGGGATGAAAGGGAGAGAAAAAGGGGGAGATAGCATACAAAATGGGTCTAAATAGCTAAACCACAGCCAACAGTCTAAAACAGACCACAAAAGCCCACACAATAAACTGAACACGGTAAAATGACCCCCCCCCAAAAAACTACAATTAGTATTCTATTCAGACAGGTACTGGGAGGTCAATGACTACATGACAAAATAAGTGTGTAACTAAGACAGTCTCGTGCTCAGTATGAAATTCTTTCAGTAAATACAGCACAGTCAGCCATCACTAGTACTAATCCATAAACACTGGAGCTACATCTAAAGGTTACATGCCATACACTAAGTGTACAAACATTAAGCACACCTGCTCTTTCCATGACATAGACTGACCACGTGAAAGAAATGATCCCTTATTGATATCACGTGTTAAATCAACTTCAGTGTCAGGTTAAAGAATGATTTTTAAGCCTTGAGGCATTGTGTTTGTGTGCCCTCCAGAGGGTGAATTGGCAAGACAACAGACTGGTAGATGGTAGTGGGTGCCAGGTGCACCGGCTGGGTTTTTCATGCTCAACAGTTTCCCATGTGTATCAAGAATGGTCCACCACCCAAAGGACATCCAGCCAACTTGACACAACTGTGGGAAACATTGGAGTCAACATGGGCCAGCATCCCTGTGGAACGCCTTCGACACCTTGTAGAATCCATGCCCCTGAGGGCAAAAGGGGGCGTAACTCAATATTAGGAAGATGTTGCTAATGTTTTGTACACTCAGTGTATATTCCTCCTAGACACTGCTAACCTGCAGATCCAGTTGACCCCTTACACACACACACCACTGTAGCTGCAAGAGAGAGGAGAGAGAAATCACTGTGTAGCTGTGCGTTGTGATATCTGATAGGGTTTAACTCAGACATTGTAGCGTTGGGTTGAGTTCTCCCAGCGATCTGCTTCACAAGCCTCCATAATGAGTCAATATATGTAAATCTTTACTAGCCAAACACTGCAGGAAACAAAGACATTTAACTGGCGCTCCCGCTCGCTAGCGCAGCCCTGCACCAATGGGTAATTTCTCCCCATTCACAAGGCATAATTGCCTGCTATTTGAAGATATTCATGCTCAATTTTTGAAATTAATTTCAATTGGGGGGAAATGTAGAAATGTCAGCTTCAGTGAAAGGGATTTGATTTCAATTATCCTCGCTCAAAGGCCCTGTGATTTCCAAATACACTTAAGCGAAATTATGACAAGAATTTTTGTTCGGTGAATTTCAGTGTTTAAAGAGCGATTAGGCGATAATGGGGCGGCTTTGAGCCGGGAGTGAATGCAGCCGTCTCCCTCTGAAAGGCACTCAATTATCTCTGATTGCTCCAGCTATAATGTATCAAATAGAGATACCTGCTATTGCCGTAATTTGTGTGAAAATTAACATGCTGCAATTTCCACTAGAGAGGAAAAAAGAGCTTTAATGGGCGCCTGAACGTACATCAATAAAACTGAGGGAGAAAGAGAGAGGGAAGCAGGGAGAGAAAGATAGATAGGGAGAAAGACAGGGAGGGAGAAAGAGGGAGGGAGTGAGAGAGAGAGGAAGAAAGAGGGAGGAGAGGGACAGGAGAGAGAAAAAAAGAGTGGGAGGGGACTGAGCGCATTGGCTAAACCGAAAATGAAAGGGAAAAAAGAAGCGATAGAGAAACAGAAAATGAGAGAGAGAGAAACAGAAAATGAGAGAGAGAAACAGCACATCAGATACAAAACGAAAGCAAGGGAGGGGGAGATTGTTAAAGAGGGAGAGAGAAAGAGAATTTAATTTACTGAAAATATTACAAATTGCACCTGTGCATAACTCCCTCAAATTACTAACCAATCAACAAGAGTGGCTATTACTCCTCTATTACATGGAGATCAGAGTGAGGAAGAGAGTAGGGCGAGAGACAGACAGATAATGGGGGGGGGGGCAAGGGAGGGAATATGAGAAGGGGAGAGAGGGAGGTAGCAGGAGGGGGAGAGAGAGCAAGCAGAAAACACATCACTGACAGAGACAGGAACGAGGCTGTGGAATGAAGAGTAGGAAGAGGATAGAGGGATAAGATAAAGGAGAAGGGTGGAGGCAAAGGGGAGAAAGAGGGGATGACGGATAATGAGATAGAGAACGAGAAAAGGATGGAGGAATGAAAGTACAAGAGGGGAGAAAGAGGGAGAGAGAACAGAAAGGTGGGAGCAAGTGAGCGAGGAGTGAAAGGGAGGAAGGCTGAAGGAGGAATGGAGGGAGCAGGGGAGAACAGGAGGGACGGAGGGAGCGGAGGAGAGAAGAGGTGGGTTAAGTTAAGGGTAGAGGGGTGAGTTAAATGTTTTATTCAGCCAGCAGTTTAAAGTGGCAGGGCCCTCAGGCACAGAGAAGGACGCCTAAGTGGCCGTGGTGACAAGACAAATTGGCCTTTTGGGTTTCAACCTGTCGCCACACAACCCTACACACTGCTAGAGAGAGATAGAGGGAGAGAGAGATAAGGGGAGGGAGAGAGGATGAGGGGGGAAAAAGAGGGGGAAGAAGGGGGAGAGAGAAGAGGGAGGAAGAGGGGAAAGGGAGCTTGGGGAGAGAAAGGGGGAGGATCGAGAGAGAGAGAAGCTTGAAGCTTGTAGGGAAGGAGGATGAAAGTGGAGAAGGAGTGAAAAATAGCGGAAAAATGGAGAGAACTACAGAAGAAAAATACATTGAAACATCAGGGATAAAACGAGAGGGAAAGAGACATCAGATCAAGTGAAGGCAGAGAGACACAGATAGAAAAACATCTACCCTTCAGGCTAACCTGGTCTTCATAAAGGAGACAGTTTAAAAACTACCAGTACCCTCCTACAGACACACACTCAAGGCCGTAAGAGGCCTGTGTAGAGAACAGAGGATACCCTTATCAGTGTGTGTATGTTGTACTTCAACATGAATTACAAGTGTGTGTGTTGGGAAGGCCTGTATAAGAATCTCATTAAAGTATGAACACAACAGTTGAGGCAAGGACAGGGTGGGAGGGAGGGAGAGTGAAAGAGGAGAAATATGGAGGGGAGGTAAATAAAAAGGAGAGCAAAAACAAGGGAACGTGAGAGGGGAGTGAGAAGAGATCATTTAGACCATGTGAATGGAGGAAAGGATGAGAGAAGAGGACGAGAGGAGAGGACGCGAGATGCGAAGCGGAGGACTGAGACAAGGAGGGGACAAGAAGAGAAGGGGCTGAGAGAAGAGAAAAGGATGCGAGAAGAGGATGAGAGAAGAGAACGAGAGCTCACTTGCTTTCAAAATGGCTCTACAGCACCATCACCTGGACAAACCATCCAACATCGATAAGAGTGAGTGTGTGGGTGTGTGTGTGTGTACACATCCAGTGTGTTTATGCAAGTGGATTATATGTGTGTGGTGTGTTCATGCTTGTGGGTGTATGTGTGTTAGTGTGTCTCTGTTACCTCTGGTTTGAGTGTAGAGCGTGTGCAGGCAGGACAGATGGGTCCAGATCTGGAGAAGGATATAGGCAGCCTCCTAGTCCGGTTCTGACAGGCCTGGTCCTCACACACCAACCAACCCTGACATGGAGAGAGGGATAGGAATGAAGAGGGATTGGGGGGTGAAGCGAGATGGCATGAGAGAGGGACAGAGAGACAGACAGAGAAGGATGGGGAGAGAGAAGCAGAGGAAATATAATGATTTTACAACATTGTATTCATATCAAGGAAACTTTAAAAAACAAGGCGAACTTGCTGGAAACAATTACATAATTATCTGCCTAAATACACATAGATCAACTTTCTCCCGCCTTCTCTCTGCCTCCTCCCTAAATGGTATATTCTCAAATTTTCCAAGACAACCCCTCTGTGTGAATAAGGCACATCTGCTTGAGCCTGGGGGTCCTTCCCTTTTCAGACAGGCAGAGCAGAGGGCAGCAGGTGGTTAGGACCCCTGGGGTGAGTCAGTGGCCTTGGACAGGTGCAGAACCTACTCCCTCTGTTCCCCTCCGCCCAATATCTCCCTGGCCTGCCCTTTCGTGTTGGGGTTATTACCCAAATAATAACAGTTCAAGACATCCAACCCCTTACTACATACTGCACCTGTCCTATCACCTCACAAACCAAATCATCCCACACACACACAACGACCCAGTTGAGCACTCTAAGGGTGAGCCACACACCCCTATGCACCAGTCACCCCATAACTCTCCCAGATATACTAGGCCACAGAGAAAAGGAGGAAATATGGAGGTCTCTTTTCCCCTGTATCAATTACAATCATAGAGTAGACAGATAAACTGAAGGGTCTATTGTACTGTTATCAATCTCATTAACCTGGCTGCAACCACACACACACACACACACACACACACACACACACACACACACACACACACACACACACACACACACACACACACACACACACACACACACACACACACACACACACAGAATATTATCAGAGCCAACAGAGCAGTTTAATGTCCCATGATCCTCGTGTCTGTGGCGGTTGGCAATTTAGATAACGTCTCTGGCCCAGGGGGTTGTGGGTAATGCTGTGAACTCTGGGAGATTGTAATTGAATTGGGACATATGTGTGTGTTTGATTTTCGTTTATAGGCGATTGGCGGGATGTGGTGTGTGTGTGTTCATTAGGGATGTTATTGCCCGACTGTCTGATCCCAGAGTCTCCTGAGGACATAAGCCTAAACACACAGCACTGTTCCCATGGGCTGGAGATGCATGCGAACACACACACACGAGAAAGTGTATATTAACTGATAAAGTCCTGTGGGTCTTTGAGTGAAACTGAGCAAGAGGAGAGAAAGAGAGAAAAACATTAAGCCAGAGAGAGAGCAAGAAGGAGATGGGGGGGCTGATAATGACATAATTACAGCAGTCACTACCTGACACACTGAATCCAGCCGTCAGATGACTTCCACACCATTTAACTAAACAGATTAAACTGCAGTGAGACAAGACACAGAAACTAGCCTTACACTCCCTCCCTCTCCATCCCTAGTCCTCTCCTTTCTGTTCTCCTTTCACCCTCTCATTTGCACCTCATCCCATTTCTCCTCTCCCTCTTTTATAACATGCTCCCCCTTTCTTCCCCTGTCCAACTCTCTACCGCCTTGTCTCCCTCCATCCAGGGTGTGATAATGAGGCAGATAGTTGACTTTGTGGAGGGTTACTGTTTCACACAGTGATCTCAGACCAGTGGAACTCAACACACAGGAATCAACCTGGCGCACGCACATACACACTATTTTGACTGGTGGTTCTCAGGATAAAAGGACTAGAGAGAGAAGAGACAAGAGGTTCTAGCTTGTAAGGAAATCAATCCTGCCAGCTCTAGAGTTGAATAGGTCTGAAACCAGTCCACTTTTGTAGACAAAGCACGCAACCACGCAGGCAGGGACACGCACACACACAAACACGCACTCACCTCTCACTCTCTGAATAGAGCTGAAACCAGTCCACTTTGTACATCCTCCGCTTAATCAAAGCGGCTCCATTCAGCAATTTGACCTTTTGTTCAAAATAGGATTATCACCTTCTTCTCTATTTATTCCCTCCCTCCCTCAGCCAGTTTCCAGGGGTGACCCACATGACGAGAGTAATTGCAATAATTTGTTAAACGCCATGGCAACGGGTGTTTGAAAGGGGTAAATAAGAGGGGGGTCGGAATGACAAAACGAACCAACGACACTCGGGGGGGTGAGAAAGATAGATAGAGAGGAAGATTGATGGAGAGGAAGAGGCAGAAGAGAGAGGGATCAGTGTTTGGCCAGTCTAGCAGAGCAGGTTTATTGATAATAGCGGGGGGGGTTAACGTCTCTGTAGGAACACACGCGCACAGAGGTGCAGGCCAGGGCTTTCAGTCTATCTGGCCAGACAAACAACTCCATTTGAGCTCTCCCTTCGTCTGAAAGAAATCCTTAATTACCACTCTTCATCGCCCCCTCTGTGTGTTTATACACACGTGTATTCCTAGAGTGTGTGTGTGTGTGTGTGTGTGTGTGTGTGTGTGGTGTTAGTATTCAGTGGCAGCAGCTGTTTCACACATTACAAAGGGGGCGAGGGGCTCGTTCCCTGAGAGAGTGTATGTGCGTGTTTTTTGGGGGCACATTCGCCCCACTAATTGATTTCTGCTCAGCACTGTGGGAGAGTAACACCCCCTCCCCTACCTCCACACAATGCTCAATCTAAAAGACTAGCAGGCAACGCCACTCCAATCTTCCACTGCATTCCACAACCCTGAAGACAGCATCAGCGCTAGTTCTAGAAAACATAAGAGTTCTACTAAGCAAAAGTTCTGAAACCAATACAGAGAGTTCCAGAACAGTTCTAAAACCCTCCACACTATTTCTCCAACTAAAGATATCCAAATACAAGCTCCAGTCAGAGCCTGACTACTACAGTGAGCACAGTGTAGTGTATTCCAGGAAAGCACTTAAGCCTGAAAGAACTAAATTAAGTCCATTTGCAGAAGGGCGAGGGGTGTGTGTATTTATGTGTGTGTAGCAGAGGGAAAGGCCATTGTTCGGCATTCAGTAGAGAGTAGGAATAAATTGTAATAGTAAATCTGAGCAGGACAAAACTGCCTGCAATAAACCACACACACCTCTCTCCCCCCTCTTACACACCCCCATTGGTACTCACGCTGTAGTATTTCCTGATGTGCTTGCGGATGTCCAGTAGCAGCTTGTTGCTGATGTGTGTGGGGTAGTCCAGAGGACGCCCCCCACAGGTCGGGTTGCAGCATCGCAGCAGAGCCGCCTCCACCATCGTACCCTACACACAAACAGGATGGGACTTCGTCAGCACAGTGCTGGCGCGCGCACACACACACACAGGACCAGTCAAAGCCTGCTCTCCAGGTTTAGCAGTGGAGAACTCAGGACTGTAGGAATCATGCAGCACCACATATATATACACATATTATTTACGAAAGATGCATTTCTGTTTCGTGAGTCCGTCAGAACATAGGCAGTAGGGATGAGCACGTGTTCTCTTGATAAGTGCCTGAATTTCACAATTTTCCTGTTCTGCTAAGTATTCAAAATATAAGGAGGACTTTGGGTTGTCAGGGAAAATTGTATGGAGTAAAAAAGCACAATATTTTCTTTAGAAATGTAGTGAAGTAAAAGTGAAAGTTGTCAATAATATAAATAGTAAAGTACAGATACCCCCCAAAAAACAACTTAAGTAGTACTTTAAAGTATTTTTACTAACTACTTTACACCACTGGTTTTGCGCCTGTGCCAAATGATAGAATTGTCAACTTCAATACCGGTGCTCTAAAAAGTCAGGTAAATAATACTTACTTTTGTGGATATTTGGTGAAAAATGTCGATCATTTGAAGGGCCAACACCACAGACAATTGGCAGAGTAAGTTCAAATATAATTTTATTCAACATTCCGGCTTGTAGAGGACCTGAGAGGGCCATTTCCAGAATCAACACTGTCATGTTCCAGAAGTTGAATTTAGAAATTCACCGTCTGGTCCCCAGGCAAGTTTAGGGGCTGGTTGAGTTTTGTGGGGCTAAGTGAAACATTATCCTCCACTCTTTCTTAGCCACAGTGTTCGGTGTCCTTTTATAGTTGCCTAGTGAATTATGGTAGACCTACAGTAAAGTTAACATTGGGTAAGTGCAAATGGCAATAATGCAACTCTTAAGTTTGGCTCACTCCCTTTTCAAATACTGTACTTGGAGAACAGCAAAAACAAGCAAAAATTCCCCAGCCATTATCACATTGCTTGCTGTAACTTCATTCACCTCAGTCGATCTACAAACTCATAGCCTATTAGCTATATAATTAGCTGCTACACATTAAAGGCCCAGTGCACTCAAATTTGATTTTTATATACAGTTGAAGTCGGAAGTCTACATACACCTTAACCAAATTCATTTAAACTCAGTTTTTCACAATTACTGAAATTTAATCCTAGTAAAAAATTCATTGTCTATGTCAGGATCACCACTTTATTTTAAGAATGTGAAATGTCAGAATAATAGAGAGAATGATTTATTTCAGCTTTTATTTATTTCATCACATTCCCAATGGGTCAGAAGTTTACATACACTCAATTAGTATTTGGTAGCATTGCCTTTAAATTGTTTAACTTGGGTCAAATGTTTCGGGTGGCCTTCCACAAGCTTCCCACAATAAGTTGGGTGAATTTTGGCTCATTCCTCCTAACATACCTATTATTTGACCATGCTGGTTATTTATGAACATTTGGACATCTTGGCCATGTTCTGTTATAATCTCCACCCGGCACAGCCAGAAGAGGACTGGCCACCCCTCATAGCCTGTTTCCTCTCTAGGTTTCTTCCTAGGTTTTGGCCTTTCTAGGGAGTTTTTCCTAGCCAACGTGCTTCAACACCTGCATTGCTTGCTATTTGGGGTTTTAGGCTGGGTTTCTGTACAGCACTTTGAGATATCAGCTGATGTACGAAGGGCTATATAAATAAATTTGATTTGATTTGACAGAGCTGGTGTAACTGAGTCAGGTTTGTCGACCTCCTTGCTCACACACGCTTTTTCAGTTCTGCCCATAAATGTTCTATGGGATTGAGGTCAGGGCTTTGTGATGGACACTCCAATACCTTGACTTTGTTGTCCTTAAGCCATTTTGCCTTTGGAAGTCAAACTTCGGAAGTATGCTTGGGGTCATTGTCCATTTGGAAGACCCATTTGCGACCAAGCTTTAACATCCTGACTGATGTCTTGAGATGTGGCTTCAATATATCCACATAATTTTCCTCCCTCATGATGCCATCTATTTTGTGAAGTGCACCAGTCCCTCCTGCAGCAAAACACAACCACAACATGATGCTGCCACCCCCGTGCTTCACGGTTGGGATGGTATTCTTCGGCTTGCAAGCCCTTTTTCCTCCAAACATAATGATGGTCATTATGGCCAAACAGTTCTATTTTTGTTTCATCAGACCAGAGGACATTTCTCCAAAAAGTACAATTTTTGTCCCCATGTGCAGTTGCAAAGCGTAGTCTGGCTTTTTTATGGCGGGTTTTGGAGCAGTGTCTTCTTCCTTGCTGAGCGGCCTTTCAGGTTATGTCGATCTAGGACTCATTTTACTGTGGATATAGATACTTTTGTATCTGTTTCCTCCAGTATTTTCACAAGGTCCTTTGCTGTTGTTCTGGGATTGATTTGCACTTTCCGCACCAAAGTACGTTAATCTCTAGGAGACAGAACGCGTCTCCTGCCTGAGCGGTATGACGGCTGCGTGGTCCCATGGTGTTTATACTTGCGTACTATTGTTTGTACAGATTAACGTGGTACCTTCAGGCATTTGGAAACAACTTTTCTTGGATGATTTCTTTTGATTTTCCCATGATTTCAAGCAAAAAGGCACTGAGTTCTTTTGTAATTTTTTACCTTTATTTAACCAGGCAAGTCAGTTAAGAACAAATTCTTATTTTCAATGACGGCCTAGGAACAGTGGGTTAATTGCCTGTTCAGGGGCTGAACGACAGATTTGTTTGTACCTTGTCAACTCGGGGGTTTGAACTTGCAACCTTCCGGTTACTAGTCCAACGCTCTAACCACTAGGCTACCCTGCCGCCCCAGGGTAGGCCGTGAAGTGCAGTGCCTTGCGAGGGTATTCGGCCCCCTTGAACTTTGCGACCTTTTGCCACATTTCGGGCTTCAAACATAGAGATATGGAACTGTGTGTTTTTGTGAGGAGTCAACAACGGGTGGGACGCAATCATGAAGTGGAGCGACATTTGTTGGATGTTTCGAACTTTTTTGGCGAATCAAAGACTGAAAGGTTCGGCGTGCAAAATTATTCAGCCCCTTTACTTTCAGTGCAGCAAACTCTCTCCAGAAGTTCAGTGAGGATCTCTGAATGATCCAATGTTGACCTAAATGACTAATGATGATAAATACAATCCACCTGTGTGTAATCAAGTCTCCGTATAAATGCACCTGCACTGTGATAGTCTCAGAGGTCCGTTAAAAGCGCAGAGAGCATCATGAAGAAGGTCATAATTCATAAGGTGAATGCACCAATTTGTAAGTCGCTCTGGATAAGAGCGTCTGCTAAATGACTTAAATGTAAATATAGACAGATCAAGTAGACCCCCAGCCAATCTCCCCAGCCTGCAGACCCCCAGCCAATCTCCCCAGCCTGCAGACCCCCAGCCAATCTCCCCAGCCTGCAGACCCCCAGCCAATCTCCCCAGCCTGCAGACCCCCAGCCAATCTCCCCAGCCTGCAGACCCCCAGCCAATCTCCCCAGCCTGCAGACCCCCAGCCAATCTCCCCAGCCTGCAGACCCCCAGCCAATCTCCCCAGCCTGCAGACTCCCAGCCAATCTCCCCAGCCTGCAGACTCCCAGCCAATCTCCCCAGCCTGCAGACTCCCAAGCTCCAGCCAATCTCCCCACTCATTCACCTGTCAGAACAGGCTTTCATAGGCACCTACCTGGACTGCTAACACAATGGAAATTCCACAACTAGTAGCTAACTACTTCCTATCTGCTAAGGCCTAAACAATGTTCTCATTTAGTCAGTTACAGGACTGGGGAGTGTCTCAACAGGGCTATGCATTTATTGCACTGATACACACATTTCCACACAGTGGTACATCCACACAGTAGTAGTGGTATTCCTACAGGGTTTCCCTGCTTTTACAGAAATGGTGGATGGGGAGTTGGACTGACAGCCGGACGGCAGGACAGCCGGGCGTACACATACAGCAAAAGTTTGAAGTTGGGTTTTCATCCCCAGGAGATGACTAGAAAACATCAATTGATTTTCCTTCTTTCCCTCCCTCGCACTGTTTCTTCTCTTCTCTGGTTTTGATAACAGCCGTCTACCTCTCTCTATTTGATGTTCTCTTCCTCTCCCCCGTCTGTCTTTCCCATTCCCTCCAGCTCTTCTCCTCTCTTGCCACCCCCTTTCAATCTCCCTGGCCTCTTTCCTTCACTCCCCCTGTATCTCAAGTCAAGGCCCGCCTGAGTTGTTAGACCATGTTACCACTAATTAACGTACCACCTTATCAGTGTGTGTGATGTAAAAACCATGGGAGGACAAACAGAGGGGAAAGTGTCAGCTTCAAGAGTTTCTCTGCGACAAGAGAAAGCTGTGTCCGTCTAACTCATTACTGAGTGATAAGAAAATACACACCTCCCTTTTCCAGTGACCTCGGTTCAGGAATGGCTGTAGTAGGTGGGTAGGAGTGTAATGTGAGTGAGTGAGTGAGTGAGTGAGTGAGTGAGTGAGTGAGTGAGTGAGTGAGAGAGAGAGAGAGAGTGAGTGTGAGAGTGAGTGAAAGAGAGAGTGAGAGTGTGAGAGAGAGAGTGAGTGAGAGAGAGAGTGAGAGAGAGAAAAAGCACAAAAGACAGATCGAGATGGAGAGTGTGTGTATAGGGGTTTAGGAGCCTTTAAGTGCAGGAGTATAAACTATGTCAATGAACACAGACTGTGTGTATGAGTCAGTCCTGTCTACAAACAAGGCATGAGGTACAACACTGAAAGACTATAGCCTACTCCCTAGGAAGTATCAAACGTGTGTGTACGTACCGCTCCCTCAAACACATTGTCGTAGACGTTATCAGTGGTACAGAGAGGGCAGGTGAATGTGAAGCGTTCACAGTCTTTATATTTCTCCTCATCAGTGAGTTGGACCGGAGCTCCTAGGAACCCATCTCCCTCCTCCTCTCTCTGCGCCTGCTGCTGGGCCCGGAACTGACTGGGGTCCAGACCTGGGGAACACACACACAATCAATCACAATACCTACACAGAAGGTATTGGCGTCAGTTATAAACACACTGCTACTGAACAAACACACAAAACCAGTCTGAGGCAGAACCAATCAAGACTACATTGTCTGAATGTGTGTGGCAATGCACAGGGGTGAAGTTGACATAAAGTGCATTTGGAAAGTATTCAGACCCCTTAAACTTTTCCACATTTTGTTGCATTACAGCCTTATACTAAAACGGATGAAATATTTTTCCCCCTCAATCTACACAAAATACTGCATAATGACAGAAAAAAAAAAAGATTTTTGCAAATGTATTACAAATTTAAAAAATGGAAATATTACATTTACATAAGTATTCAGACCCTTTACTCAGTACTTTGTTGAAGCACCTTTGGAAGCGATTACAGCCTCGAGTCTTCTTGGGTATGATGCTACAAGCTTATCTGTATTTGAAGATGTTCGATCGGGTTCAAGTCCGGGCTCTGGCTGGGCCACTCAGGGACATTCAGAGACTTGTCCCGAAGCCACCCCTGCATTGTCTTGGCTGTGTGCTTAGGGTCATCGCCCCAGTCTGAGGTCCTGAACGTTCTGGAGCAGGTTTTCATCAAGAATCTCTCTGCACTTTAGTAGATTGAGGGAAAGATGAACGGCGCAGTCTCCTAGTATCTGCCTCTGAAAAACATACCCACAGCATGATTCTGCCAACACCATGCTTCACCGTAGGGGTGGTGCCAGGTTTCCTCCAGACGTGATGCTTGGCATTCAGGCCAAAGATTTCAATCATGGTTTCATCAGACCAGAGAATCTTGTTTCTTATTGTCTGAGTCCTATAGGCCCCTTTTGGCCTGAGATTCTTTTAGGTGCCTTGCAGCAAACTCCAAGCGTCCTGTCATGTGACTTTTACTGAGGAGTGGCTTCTGTCTGGCCACTCTACCATAAAGGCCTGATTGGTGGAGTGCTGCAGAGATAGTTGTCCTTCTGGAAGGTTCTCCCATCTCCACAGAGGATCTCTAGAGCTCTGTCATACTGACCATCGGGTTCTTGGTCACCTCCCTGACCAAGGCCCTTCTCCCACGATTGCTCAGTTTGGCCGGCGGCCAGCTCTAAGAAGAGTCTTGGTGGGACCAAACCTCTTCTATTTAAGAATGATGGAGGCCACTGTGTGTTCTTGGGGACCTTCAATACTGCAGAAATTTGTTGGTACTCTTCCCCAGATCTGTGCCTCGACACAATCCTGTCTCGGAGCTCTACGGACAATTCCTTTGACCTCATGGCTTGGTTTTTGCTCTTGACACTCACTGTCAACTGTGGGACCTTACATAGACAGGCGTGTGCCTTTTCAAATCATTTCCAATCAATTGAATTTAACACAGGTGGACAACAATCAAGTTGTAGAAACATCTCAAGGATGATCAATGGAAACAGGATGCAGCTAAGCTCAATTTCAAGTCTCATAGCAAAGAGTCAGAATACTTACATAGAAGGAATTTCGTTTTTCTATTTTTAAAACATTTGCAAAAATGTCTAAAAACCTGTTTTCGCTTTGTCATTATGGGGTATTGTGTGTAGATTGACGAGGGACATTTTTTGTTAATCAATTTTAGAATAAGGCTGTAAAGTAACAAAATGTGTTAAAAGTCAAGGGGTCTGAATACTTTCTGAATGCAATTAAAATGTAAAATTAAAAATGCATATATCAAGGCCAGCAAAAAAAAAAGTGCTCAAAAGTAAGGAATATCGCACAGCATCACATTGACTAGGCTGGATGCTGTGACAGAATTGAGTTGCCTAACTCATCTTTCTTCTCCATCCACAGGACATAAAACAATATAGAGGTAAGATATAGATTTTGAGACATGACATGTAGTATTTTTATATTTTACCATATGCTGTTAATAATAATGAAAAATTCCTGTTCTTTTTCGAAGATTTCACAAAACATGGGGTCGCATTAGCTTTCAGAAATCTGCATTTTCAAAACGCAGACATAGAAAAAAATCTGTAATGAAAAAGATTTAATCTGCATTTTATATTGAAAGTCAGTGTTTTTTTTGCTTCAAAAGAGTGGAATTCATGTTGTTTCTATTTTCAAAGCTTATTACATTTAATACAGCTTGTGTCATGCCAATTAAGCTTTTAGCGACCCGTGGAATAAACTTGACCATCACAATATGTAAATCCTCAAAGTTGCTGCGAGAAAGCTGCACGGCTGTCAGAGCTCGGTGATATCGGATGCATAAGGTTACGAAATCAGACTTTGTTGATATACTGTTAATCAAAAGTTAGAAAACCCCTACTGAACGACTCAGAACATTAATAAATCATATTTGTAATATGGTAAAATGTATTTTATAACATAAGGAAGAGATATTTTATCACCAAATCACTCTGGGGAGAGTGGGAGGACAGAACCCTAACATATGGTATGGTGGAGACTGTAGAGGAAAAGGTAGAGAGGAAGGACAGAGAGAGCGCAGATCGTGAGGGAGGTGTGATAAAAACAAACCGGAAATATCAGATTTTTGTAAGGATGCCAAAACAATCAAATCACTGTGTGTGTGCAAGCAGCTGAGATAATCATATCATTAGAAGCTGAGCAGCTGAACACCCATTTGGTATTCCCAGGTGAACCCAAACACTGACACACAGAAAACACACACCTTCCATGGCTAAGTGAATAATGTGTTAGTAAATCAGTGTTGAGGACTAGGCCACAGAACCACCCACCTCCCCTATAGCAACATACACAGTGCCATCTACAGACAGAATGTGAAGACCAAGGACACAGGTTTCTGTTAAGAACTATATATCTACTGTCTCTCATCTCTAAGGCCAGGATTGTTTCCAGACCATGTGACCTTATCAGTGAAAACTTCAGGCACCAGGCTAGGAAAGCCTCTACAATTCTACTCTAATAACAGTGAAACAGTGCTGAGAACTGAGACCCACCCAGCCATGAAGCGATGAGGACCCCATCGATACCCTCGATGGGCTCACAGATCCTGCCCACCACGGGGTGCACCTGCTGGGCAAGGTAGTACTGGGTGTCCAGGCTCAGCCCGGCCTGCTTCTGGAGCTGCTCCAACGCGTAGGCCCTCTGACTGGCTGCCAATGTAGAACCATCCTGGGGGAGAGAAGAGAGGGAGAAGGGAGAAAGGGTCAGAAACACTTCTGACTGAAAGTCCCTCTCCAAAAACACACATCTGTAAACTCATAATACACTTGCCATCACACACACACTCCCACATCACTACCTGGCAGATGATGTAGGAGACTGTGTCGCCAGCTTTAACCCTTCGTCCGCTCTGAGAGTTGATCCACAGAGCCACGTGAACATGAGGAAGAGACTTCTTGTCTGGGTAGTCCTGGGGGTCCTTAGTCAGGGCCTGGGAGAAGGGAGGGGAGATGAGGGAGAGAAAAAGAGGGAGAGAGCCAGGGAGGGGTGATGAGGGAGAAAAAGCGGGAGAGAGCGAGGGTGGGGTGATGAGGGAGAAAGAGAGAGAGAGGGAAGAGAGATGAGGGAGAGAAAAAGAGGGAGAGAGCCAAGGAGGGGTGATGAGGGAGAAAAAGCGGGAGAGAGCGAGGGTGGGGTGATGAGGGAGAAAAAGAGAGAGAGGGAAGAGAGATGAGAAAAATAGGGAGAAGATACAGTGGGCATTGATACAGACTCACACTGTAGACACGCATACCAACGCAAAGAATGTTGAAAAAACACACACCTTGTGTATCTCATACTGGTTGAGCGGAATGGTTCCGTTTGCGACCTTCTCTCCCAAATCCACAAGATGACGCTGGATGTTCTCCACGATGACATCCCGGTTCTGGTCCGACAGGATTTGACCAATCACATAGCTGAGAAAGAGGTGGAGGAGGAAGATGGGTAGAATCAGATCATTGATTAACATTGCCACGACTCAGGGGAATCAGCCAGAGCAAGGTTTGAACCAGCCAACCCTGCAGCAACAGCAAACACACTACCTTCTGTGCCAAAATGGTTGAGACATCTTGGCATTATACAAGAGGAAGAAGGGGATGAGTGGAAGTACAGTATATAGCGTTCTCCAGTTGATGAGTCCACCTACTTGCCACACTCCTTGGCGAGGTCACACCAGTCCCTTCTTACGATGTCCAGCCCCTTGAGTTCCTGCTTGGTGCTGTAGCGGCCATCCCCCAGCGGCTCCACCACCAGGGCGGCGTACTTCTTCTTCTTCAGCAGCAGTAGAGACTTGAACACCCCGTCGATGTCAATCTCCAGGAGCTTGTAGAGCTTGTTCACCTCAGCTTTCACCTGGGGAAGACACAGGCAATGTTAATCTCTCTTTATCCATCTGGCATTCTGTTCTCTCAATTCCACTTTCCATGCCTTTATTTCACCATCAACCCACAAAATATAACTGTTGGAGTTAAATTACGATGGAATCTCTTTCTCTAGACCCCTCTATTTCTCCCTCCCTCCCTCCTCCCTTTCCTTACCTTGTTTCCTAGTTTGTAGACCTCCTCCAGACTGGAGCTGTTGGTGTTGATCATGATGGAGTCTGTGTCGCCGTAGATCACTTCCAGGTTCATCTGACACACACAGGAAGTCAGAGGTGAGGAGTGGGGTCTAAAGTAGTACTGCGTTCTAAATGGTATGGAAATTCCCTATTTAGTGCAAGTCTTTTAACCAGAGCCCTGCGCCCTGGCTAAAAGAAGTGCACTATATAGAAAATAGGGTGACATTTTGTGCGCACCACCTAGCTCTTGGTCATCAGTAAGGATATTGTTACATTGTTCTTTCTAACATGGCCATGTAGTAACTACTGGTGAGGTATTCCATTGATCAGTTAGGTTTAGAGTACAACAAGTACTCACCTTCTGAACCATGTCTTTGGTGTGCATCAGGATCTAAAGGAAACCGTATAGAACATCATGAATACAAAAGCACTCAAATAGCATAATGAACTGTCAAGTAGGGCTGTTGCAGTGACTGCATTACTGCCAAACTGGCAGTGACGGCTGTCAAATTCCACGTGACTGTTGAGTCACGGTAACCTCCTCTTATGCACTCTGTACATGCGTTGGTAGTACTCAACTCACTAACGACCATCAGGTCCTAATGGTCTGGGACTCAGGGCTCTACTGTCCCTCCATCAGGTCCTAATGGTCTGGTACTCAGGGCTCTACTGTCCCTCCATCAGGTCCTAATGCCCTGGTACTCAGGGCTCTACTGGCCCTCCATCTGGTCCTATTGTCCTGGTACTCAGTGCTCTACTGTCCCTCCATCAGGTCCCAATGGCCTGGTACTCAGGGATCTATTGTCCCTCTAACCACTCTGACATCAATGCAAATGCAATGGAAAATCAAACATTTATCAAGAGTCTCATGCTCTTAAAACTGACCATTATTTTGTATATTTTTTTTTTTACCTCACTGTGATGATAAATGTGAAGAAAAGAGTTCAACAATAGGTTGAAACTCAGTAGAAAACATGGTTTTTGTGGATGTTGTTTCAAAGGCAAACAACACTAATGGACAGCACTTTAAGGTGATTCATTCAAAGCATTTAAGACGTTGCATGTAGAACACCCATACGCACATTAGAGCTTATGCACATGCCTATTTGAGCTCAAGCATAAAAAAAAATCATTTTTTAAAATTGTATTTTTTTTTTAAATAATGATTGTACCGTTATACAATACCTAGCCTAATATCCTACCGCATATGTCCAGTCTATACTCTAAAATAAAACAATTATAGTAATCACCCTTGAGTGTAGACTGTATTATTATGCATACTGGATGGACTGGTTACCTTATGCTACGCTCCAAACTTTCTATGCACGAGTCTGGGAGAGAACGCATAGGGCCTAGGCAATGATGTTGGTTCACTGATTGTGTAGAGTGGCTTACAGAGTTAGTCTACTATTATAGTGAATTTGTATTGTATACACTGTTTGTGTTTGTGTGTGTGTGTGTAAATATACTTTATTTTTCCCCCCACTGTCTGGACTGTGGCCCATCTAATGATTTCAATGTCAGAAAAATCCGCTGTTTTTGCATCTTTGTGTGTGCGTGTGTGTGCGCGCGGTCACGCGTAAATCCTTGGTGATTTGCTATTAAATGGAGGATAATTGGCTAATAGGGCCATTAGTCTCGCTGCAAAGGGCCTTCAAACCCACACACACACACACACACAGCGAGCCTAATGACTCCTAATGGCCTCAATAGCCAACAGAGTGAGTGACGGACCAGAGTGGGAATGAAAAAACAAATGAAGCGAGCGAGAGAACGAATGGAGCTGTGCTCAAATGGGGACAGGCAAAGAGAAAAAGAGAAGAAACACAGTGAAACCAAGAGTGAAGTGTCCGTTCAAATGCATCACGGAATGGTGTAAGAGAAAAATGGACAGAATAAGGAAGAGAGAGAGCGCCTGAGGGATAGATGGACAGACATTAAGGCACTCGTGCCTGTGTCCTCTGTAGCAGATGGATCCTAACAGGTGGGGGTTAAGTGTGTGTGTACAGTGCAAGGATCAGGAATGCTAATCTGAGGGTGGGGTAAGAGTGACTGGGTGCAGTTTGACCTGACACCAGCAACATGTCCCTTCACACACGCCCCAGGGTTTCTGTTAGCCGGTAGTAGACGACTTTTTGCAGATAAAAAAAACCCGAAAGGCGATAAATAAAATCTCCGCTGGGCAATTGTCCGGGAGAAGAAATCGCATCACAAAATAACGCTATTTATCCTATTCATTTATGAAAATACCAGTCAATGTAAATACATGCTTATCGATCTATGGGTTAATTTGCATGAATTTGTGGAATTAAATTGGAGCATGCGCATACAGCCTAGTTTCAGCTTAAAATCTGTCAGACAGCACATGAGTTGCAGCTACAGCTTGCTGCTGGAGTGAAATGTGTTCTATAAGCCCAATCATATCATCTAGGAACAATTATGAATTTAATCATGTTAAAAACAGTTTTGATAGCCACGATTTAAAAAAAAGCTACCATTTATATTTTTTCTCAACTGGTAATCGAAGCACACTTCCCATTCAAGTGCATATAATGGTAGGCAGGCTTCAGAGCGTCACATACCACTTTGCAATGAGCTGGAGGCAGTACGCATTTAATGGCTTGAAACATGAACGTTTTAGTACATTAGGAGGCATGTTGACCTTACTTCAAAGTAGCCTAGCCAAAATACGACCAAACGCGGAGGCAACTATTTTATAAACATTTCCATATGCCAATGAAACCAGTAGCTTCTCTCTTATGTTCCATTTGTTTTCAAATGAACTTTCATTGTCATGTAGCCAAATGCACAATCCTAGTCATATTAGCAACCCATGCTACTTGTTGCATCTTTAGATCTCCCCTCTTTCTACATTCCTAACAAATATTATTTTTTTTTGACAATGGTGTCATCCTCCTAATAGCATTATGGAATGAACATTCACGAGTAGCTGACTACATCGTGCGTATACTGCTCTTAAAATGTTAATAAATTAAGCTAAACATTCATATGTTGCTGTTTTTTATTTATTTTTTAAATGTAGCCTACGCTTACTAGTTGTATGAATTTGGGCTCTATCGTCCCACAAATGTCCTCAAATTAGTTTGGAATAGGCTATTTCTTTCTCGCAAAAATGACAAGCTGACCAATAGAATCGGTTAACTTTTCTATTACGGGGAATAAAAGATTGACAGAGTAGTGATTTTGCTGTTCGTTACTCGTCTTGCTGGTTGAGGAAAAGTAAATGGACAGTTATTCTAACATTCAAATTTGCAACGGATTTCAATAATGAGCACGCATGCAGTTGCTTCCTCAAGATGCATGTTCTGTTAAGATTAATTATCATAATCTGTCATTCTGAGCACCGTGGGTGGACGCCCTAAATCAGGCACCCAATGTATATGGGTCTGGTAAGTTTCTCAAATGTCCAGTAAATTAAAATGCTGCAGGTCAAATGTCAGGTGCCACATTTTCTGATCTGAAACGCTGACACACACACACAACCCTACGCAGGGACAAGGACAGGGCTATTTGAGACCGACAGCGCGGGGAGAGGAGAGGTTACGAGTGGTTTCCCCTCCCTGAAATTAGAGTGGGACTTAAGCTTTGTGGGCTGCTACATACCTCCGATACAGGATGGAGGGAGATGGGAGGGAGGAGGGGAAGTTTGAGTAATTACAGCACAGCCTCGTCCATTAGAGACAACCACCAAGGTCATCCTACATCACATGCACGCGCAGGCACATGGACACGCAAACACATATGCCTAAGAATGTAATATTGTGCCTAAAAATGTCAAAACAGTGAAGAAAGAGATGGAAGGAAAGAAAGCAGCTGAGATTAAAGAGGTGGAGCGAGGGAGAGGAGGTGAGGTAGTGTTCATATAATTGATGTGTGGTCTGGACGTATTTAGACAGTTTCCCATCTGCTGTCAGTGACCACAGGGTGGACCACTCAAGGAGCCACCCCACTGAAAGATTAGCCATCTGACCATGACTCTGGAATTTGTGTGTCGTATCCAAACCGACGACTGCACTGTACTAACCACCGCACTTCAGAAAATAGTCACACCTGGTGACTTTTTCTTAAAATTAAAATACTTATTTTCCACCATAATTTGCAAATAAATTCATTAAAAATCCTACAATGTGATTTTCTGGATCCCCCCCCCCCTCATTTTGTCTGTCATAGTTGAAGTGTACCTATGATGAAAATTACAGGCCTCTCTCATCTTTTTAAGTGGGAGAACTTGCACAATTGGTGGCTGACTAAATACTTTTTTGCCCCACTGTATATATATAAATATAAAAGAGAGAGACAGAGAGACAAACGGAGAGAGAGAGAGAGAGAGACTGTCCCCGACAAACAAATCTTGGTCAACCGAGAGTCGCCCTGTTCTTTCGACCAATCCATTGGTCTAAATGTTTAAACTTATTTTTCCATATATAGGGTATCTGTCTATGTGTTTGAATAAAAGCAACTACATATGCACTGACCTTGTCTGATGCTTTAAGCATAGCCTACTGTTTGATTAAATAATTAAGACACACAAATTACTCAAGAAAGAGCCCAATGGTCACACTATGTTAAAAGAAATGACAGCGAGTGCCTGTGACTGGCGCACGTAGTCTCGCTCTTCTCCCTACTGCTGCAAAAAAGGCACCACAGCACAGCAAGTGTTTATTGCAACATTTCAGAAATTTAGTTTCTTACTCGTTTCTAACTGAAAAGTTCTGTTATCCAAATCCATCATTTGTTTAAATCCCTCGACCCTTGCTCTCTTTACGTGAAACATGCAAGCATCAATAAATTGGTTATAACAAACTCTGTACACAGTAACACATGACACCAAAATGCATGCAGAAAGATGTGAAAAAGACACTCAAAACGGGCGATTGTTTACTGGTTGCTCAGGAGGGAAAGGGGAAGTCAGATATATGGAGGACTTGATTTAGTTGTGGAAAAATGATGGATATAGGAGCAAGCATTGGGTGAGTATTGTGTGTGCCAAACAGTTGCTGCTCGATTACAATATTTTTTTCCTGCCCATTTAGAACAGTTTAAACACTAAAAAAATAACTGCACAAAAGTCTGTACGAATGAAAAAAAGAAATATATAAACCAAGGCCGATTGCTCAGTTTCCGTTTTTTCAGCAGCAGACTAATACCTACTATACAAAACTAGTAATGATAACGAGATTACTTGATCATAATATTAATCGTTATAATAAGAATAAGGACATCAAGAAAATGGAGGATAAAAGAGTGAAAGCGGTGTGCATATTATGTGTGACAAACAGATGCTAGATTACAATATTATTTTTCAGCCTGTTTGGAACAGTGTACACACTAAATCAATTACAAGTAACACCAGTTTGTTCTAATGAAATCTTTTTATAAAGCCTTTATTCCAGCATAGCAAAGATTAAAAACAGCTGAAATTGCTTTAGCTGCCATTCTGCCATTGCATGAGGCTTGGTGCTCACGAAATCAGTAGGCTATTAAACAAACACTCAAACAGGCAACAGAAGCAAGAGGTCTAATTTCTGTAGATATATACAGTCCTTGTACCAAACTACATTATAGAATAATAGTGAAGACATCAAAACTATGAAATAAGTTCATGTAGTAACCAAAAAAGTGTTAAACAAATATTTTATATTTGAGATTATTCCAAAATAACCAGCCTTTGCCTTGACAGTTTTGCACACTATTGGTATTCTCTCAACCAGCATCACCTGGAATGCTTTTCCAACAGTCTTGAAGGATTCCCCACATATGCTGAGCACTTGTTGGCTGCTTTTCCTTCACTCCGCTGTCCAATCATTCCAAACCATCTCAATTTGGTTGAGGTCGGGGGATTGTGGAGGCCTAGTCATCTGATGCTGCACTCCATCACTCTCCTTCTTGGTCAAATAGCCCGGAGGTGTGTTGGTCATTGTCCTATTGAAAAAAATGATATTGTCCCACTAAGCACAAACCAGATGGGATGGCATATATCCGTAGAATGCTGTGGTAGCCATGCGGGTTAAGTGTACCATTAATTCTAAATAAATCAGTGTCACCAGCATAGCACCCCCACACCCCCTCCTCCATGCTTCACGGTGGGAACCACACATGCAGAGATCATCCGTTCACCTATTCTGCGTCTCCCAAAGACACGGCGGTTAAAGCCAAAAATCAAATGTCCATTGCTCACGTTTCTTGGCCCAAGCAAGTATCTTCTTCTTATTGATGTCCTTTAGTAGTGGCTTCTTTGCAGCAATTCGACCATGAAGGCCTGATTCATGCAGTCTCCTCTGAACAGTTGATGTTGAGATGTATCTGTTACTTGAACTCTGTGAAGCATTTAACTGGGCTGCCATTTCTGAGGTGCAGTTAATTGCTTATTTCTAAGGCTGGTAACTAATGAACTTATCCTCTGCAGCAGAGGTAACTCTGGGTCTTCCTTTCCTGTGGCGGTCCTCATCAGAGCCAGTTTAATCACATCACTTGATGGTTTTTGCGACGGCAGTTGAAGAAACCTTCCAAGTTATTGAAATGTTCCATATTGACTGACCTTCATGTCTTAAAGTAACGGACTGTTGTTTCTCTTTGCTTATTTGAGTTGTTCTTGTCATAACATGGACTATCTTCTGTATACCACAACTGATTGACTCAAACGTATTAAGGAAAGAAATTTCACAAGTTAACTTTTAACAAGGCACACCCGTTAATTGAAATGCATTCCAGGAAATTACCTCATGAAGCTGGTTGAGAGAATGCCAAGAGTGTGCAAAGCTGTCATCAAGGCAAAAGCTGGGTGTTTACTCGTCTCTGCTGCCTCTGCCGCATTTTTCTCAATCCCAATACGCTGGTTAACTTTGCGCTTAAGCACATAGCAACATAGGGAAAGGCGCAATTCTACGGCGCACTGAAGTTTGTTTCAGAACCGCGGACAGTGACCATATCAAACGCAGAAGAAAGCGCATTTGTTATAATATTAGATATATTAGTGTTGCACCATATACAATTTCAGTATCACATGTCTTTGAATGACGGACTGTGCCATCCCTGTGGCCTCCGCAAGGGATTAATCCACCGAGACAGGCTCGAATCAGACAGGTGCACCATGAAAGATTAAAAAAATAAATGAGACTGCTCGACTAAAGAAATCTCGGTCGATCAACAGCCTATCGACCAGTCAACTAAATAGGGTCAGCCGTAGAGTAGATGGGTGAGATTTTGTATATATTAAATCCATTTTGAATTCAGGGTATAACAAAATGTGAAATAAGTGAAGGGGTATGAATACTTTATGAAGGCATCGTAGTCCACACACACAACTAAACAACGCCACTCATGTTACAGATAAACAACTAGTTGTGGTGCCACAGGGACAGATGAATTATGATAGTGTAGTTTTGTGAAGATCGACTATAGCTAGTTACATACACTCAATCTTCTCTTTCCCTTGTTTTCCTCACCCTTTCTATCTTTTATATATATCTTCATTGTGTCTTCTCCTAAACTGCATTATCCATTGCTCTCTAACACTCTAGACTCCCTCTCTCACCTCCCTTCTCCACTTCACTCTACCTCTCCCCCATCCGTTCCCCTTCCCCTCCTGTCAGTGTATAATTAGTCTGGTCAGTAAATTAGCGGCTGGCTGACGGGCCCTCCTGCGGTGCCAGGGGCAGGTTCACAGACTTGAGACCTCTGGGTAACAGAATGACGTCCACAGGCGTCAAGCTGGGTTTTACAGGTCATCACTGAACGGGAGGTCAGAGTTCAAACTGTCACACAAGATGATACAGATACACCCAGGGAAAGACTTGAGATGTTCAGACTGTGATAAAGGTATATGTCCTAAACAGACGGGGAGAATGTGGTAAGGTAGAGATGGAGGAGGTGGCAGGGGAAGGAGAGAGAAGACGTGGCAAAAATAAGGAAAGACAATAGATGCAAAGGGAGGGAAGAAAGGAATGCAATGAGGAGAAAATGTATGGAAGGTAGGACAGGAAGTAACAGATGGATAAAGCCTATGCCCTAATTGATCAACGGTCAAGGCACTGGCAGTCAAAATACGCATGTCCCCTTAACACATTTCCTCACGCAAGACACCAAAAAGATATTTGCTCAGTGAAAGGGAATTCTGCACCCTCTACCCCAACACACACACAGTCCGCCCAGATCAGAGGAGGTATGTTAAGCCCTGTCAAAGAGCGGACACCCACACTCCTGTCAAAGAGCGGACACGCACAGACTTTCACACACTACATGAGTGACACACACCTGTCCTAGTGGATTCCTTGGCAGTGCGGTCATGTGTAATCTCAGGAGGGTACATCTGTTGTAAAACTAGGTCCGATTTAATACAACCACCTCACCTGAAATGTTATTTGTCACATGCTTCGTAACCAACAGGTTGTAGACGAACAGTGAAATGCTTACTTACACGCCCTTCCCAACAACGCAGACAGACCCGCAGAAAAAGAAAAAATAGAAATAGAAAAGTAAAACACGTAATAATAAATACACAATGAATAATGATAACTTGGCAATATACCAGTACCAAGTCGATGTGCAGGGGTTTGAGGTCATTGACGCAGATATGTACATATAACTAGGAATAAAGTGGCATAATAAACAGTATCAGCAGCGTATGTGATGAGTCAAAAAAGTTTGTACAAAAATAATAAATGCCAATAGTTAACCAAATAGCTACCCGGACCAACTATTTAGGAGTCTTATGGATTGGGGGTAGAAGCTGTTCAGGGTCCTGTTGGTTCCAGACTTGGTGCACCGGTACTGCTTGCCGTGCGGCAGCAGAAAGAACCGTTTATGATTTGAGTGGCTGAAGTCTGGAAAACTTGTAGGTCCTTTCTCTGACACCGCCTCGTAGAGGTCCTGGACAGCAGGGAGCTCAGCCTCAGTGATGTAGTGGGCCGTGCGCACTACCATCTGTAGCGCCTTGTGGTCGGATGCCAAGCAATTGCCATACCATGCAGTGATGCAGCCAGTCAAGATGCTCTCAATGGTGCATATGTAGAACTTTGAGGATCCGTGGGCCCATGGCAAATATTGCGGGTTGTCGTGCCCTCTTCACAGCTGTGTTGTTGTGTGTGGAACATTATATCTCTTTAGTGATGTGGACACCGAAGAACTTGAAGCTCTCGAACCGCTCCACTACAGCCCCTTCGATATGAATGGGGGTGTGCTCTGCCCTCCTTCTCCTGTATTCCGCAATCAGCTCCTCGTCTTGCTGACGTTGAGGGAAGTTGTGGTACCGGCACATCAATGCCAGGTGTCTGATCCCCTCCCTATTGGCTTTCTCATCATCATCAGTGAGCAGGCCTACCACCGCTGTGTCGTCAGCAATATGAACCTGTTTAAAGGTCTTACTCATATCGGCTACAGAGAATGAGATCACACAGCCGCCGGAACAAGTGCTCCTCTGCGTGGTTCAGTGTTGCCTGCCTCGAAGCAAGCAATGAAAGCATTTAGCTCGTCTGGTAGGCTTACGTAACTGGCCAGCTTGGGTTTCACTTTTCAAACTAACACGGAGTACAAGCCCCGACACATCTGACAAGCATCAGAGACTGCGTAGTAGGATTTGATCTTAGTCCTGTATTGAAGCTAGAGGTCGACCGATTATGATTTTTCAACGCCGATACCGACCATTGGAGGACCAAAAAAAAAAGCCGATACCGAATAGTCGGACGATTTTTATTTATTTGTAATAATGACAATTACAACAATACTGAATGAACACTTATTTTAACTTAATATAATACATCAATAAAAATCTATTTAGCCTCAAATAAATAATGAAACATGTTCAATTTTGTTTAAATAATGCAAAAACAAAGTCTTGGCGAAGTAAAAGTGCAATATGTGCCATGTAAAAAAAGCTAACGTTTGAGTTCCTTGCTCAGAACATGAGAAAGTTGGTAGTTCCTATTAACATGAGACTTCAATATTCCAAGGTAAGAGGTTTTTAGGTTGTAGTTAATATAGTATTTATGGGACTATTTCTCTCTATACCATTTGTATTCCATATACCTTTGACTATTGGATGTTCTTATAGGCATTTTAGTATTGCCAGTATAGCTTCCGTCCCTCTCCTCGCCCCTACCTGGGCTCAAACCAGGAACACATCGACAACAGCCCCACTCGAAGCAGCGTTACCCATCGCTCCACAAAAGCCGCGGCCCTTGCAGAGCAAGGGGAATAACTACTCCAAGTCTCAGAGCGAATGACGTTTGAAACGCTATTAGCACGCACCCATTAACTAGCTAGCTATCCTTTCCTGTGGCGGTCCTCATGAGAGCCAGTTTCATCATAGCGCTTGATGGTTTTTGCGACTGCACTCCAAACTTTTAAAGTTCTTGAAATGTTCTTTATTGACTGACCTTCATGTCTTAAATGATGGACTGTCCTTTCTCTTTGCTTATTTGAGCTGTTCTTGCCATAATATGGACAAATAGGGCCATCTTCTGTATTTACCCTTACCTTGTCACGACACAACTAATTGGCTCACTTTTTTGGTTACTACATAACTCCATGTGTAATTTCATAGTTTAATGTTTTCACTATTATTTTACAATGTAGAAAATAGTAAAAATAAAGAAAAATAATCCTTGAATGAGTAGGCATTCTAAAACTTTTGATCGGTAGTGTAGGTAAAACGGATTTCAGTTCCCCGGCTACTAGGAGTGACGCTTCTGGATGAGCATTTGTTTGTTTGCTTACGGTCTTATACAGCTTGTTAAGTGTCGATCTTAGTGCCAGCATCGGTTTGTCATGGTAAATAGACAGATGCAAAATAATCGTGGTAAATAGTATGGTCTACAGCTTGAGGTAATCTAACACAGGAGAGCAGAACCTCGAGTCTTAATATTAGAGATCGCGCACCAGCGGTTTTTAACAAAGCGACAAACATCCCCCCATGAGCTTACCCAACAATGTTGTTATTTTCTCTACACACACAGCTCAATAGTATTACATATACTGTCGTCATACAACAATGATCCCAATTATTACCTACAACATTAACTTTACATTACAATCAGATACTATGAGCTTAAAACTCTACGAAGAAAAATTTGATTTACCCAACTGTTAGACAGTCATTACCATTTTCATAAATTACACTTACAAATTCCTCCCACCCGTTGTTATACAGTAATAACCATGTAAATATTTATGTTATGAAAAGCCCTATAGAAGTTTAGTACTTTATTTTCAGTCTGGACAACGAGATAAGTAGATACACTCACACCCATTGAAATATACACTACATTTCCAAAAGTGTGTAAACACCTTCTTGTCGACCATCTTACTCCAAAATCATGGGCCTTAATTTGGAGTTGGTCCCGCCTTTGCTGTTATAACAGCCTCCATTGTTCTGGGAAGGCTTTCCACTATATTTTGGAACATATCATGGAAACCAAGAAGCCTAGCCCAAACCATGAAATACAGGCCCAGATCATTATTCCTCCTCCACCAAAATTTACAGTTTGAAATATGCATTGGGACAGGCAGCGTTCTCCTGGCATCCGCCAAACACCGATTCGTCTATTGGACTACCAGATGGTCAAGTGTGACTCATCACTCCAGAGAACGCGTTTCTACTGTTCCAGAGTCCAATGGCGGCGAGCTTTAAACCACTCCAGCCGATGCTTGGCATAGCGCATGATCATCTTAGGCTTGTGTGGGGCTGCTCAGCCATGGAAACCCATTTCATGAAGCTCCCGACAAACAGTTACAGTGCCGATGTTGCTTCCAGAGGCAATTTGGAACTCGTTAGTGAGTGGGGACAGACGGTTTTTATGCTCTATGCTTCAGCACTCTGTAGTCCCATTCTGTGAGCTTGTGTGACCTATCACTTTGCGGCTGAGCCGTTATTTCCACTTCACAATAAAAGCACTTACAGTTGACTGAGGCAGCATTAGCAGGGCAGAAATTTGACTGACTTGTTGGAAAGGTGGCATCCTATGACGGTGCCAGTTTGAAAGTCACTGAGCCCCTCAATATGGGCCATTCTACTGCCAATGTTTCTCTATGGAGATTGCATGGCTGTGTGCTGGATTTTACATAACTGTCAGCAACGGGTGTGGCTGAAATAGCCAAAACCACTAATTTGAAGGGGTGTTAACATGCTTTAAGATATATAGAATATTTACTGTATTTGTTTTGCTCAGACAACAGAAAACATACTTTTTGCCATAGTATACCTCTCCCAATGTGACTATTTTTTAAGTCCAGGCATATTACCAGCCAATCACACTATTTAGGAAGATTGGGGATTGTGCAAAAATATGGACTATAACACACACCCTGAGGGAGAGAGATGGGTTCAACTAGTGTATGGTGTACTAAGATACACATGTCCATTATTTATTCTTGGAAGTGGCTTCATTGATTGTAACAAATGTGAGTACAGGGGAAAAGGGGATACCTATGAGCACAGGGAATAGTATTTACCCAGATCTTATCACACACACAGGATTAATCCTGCCCACCCTCCCCTGGTACCCATAACGACTAGGGATGTGACAATTACATAACAAATCGTAATGTTTAAAACAGCCATTTATCGGTTTTCCATTAATACAATATATATATATTTTAAAATCCATGCAAATTCATAATGCTGCTGCCAGCAATGGTTTGCGTATCGCGATGCATCCCTTCCAGATGGTTAAGCATTGCACCTGTACTACCATTTCTGTTAGAGGCCAACCGATTATGATTTTTCAAAGCCGATACCGATGATTGGAGGAAGAAAATAAGCCGATACCGATTAATCGGATGATTTTTATTTATTTGTAATAAATGACAATTCCAACAATGCTGAATGAACAATGAACACTTATTTTAACTTAATATAATACATAAATAAAATCAATTTAGTCTCAAATAAATAATGAAACATGTTCAATTTGGTTTAAATAATGCAAAAGCAGTGTTGGAAAAGAAAGTAAAAGTGCAATATATGCCATGTAAAAAAGCTAACGGTTAAGTTCCTTCTTCAGAACATTTGAAAGTTGGTAGTGCGTTTTTTAAAATGAGTTTTCAATATTCTCAGTTAAGAAATTTTAGGTTGTAGTTATTATAGAACTATTTATCTTTATACCATTTGTATTTCACATACCTTTAACTACTGGATGTTCTTAAAGGCACTTCAGTATTGCCAGCCTAATCTCGGGAATTGATAGGCTTGAAGTCATAAACAGCGTTGTGCATCCCAGCATTGCTAAGAGCTGCTGTTTGAATAAATGCTTTACGAGCCTGCTGCTGCCTTCCACCGCTCAATCAGACTGCTCTATTAAATCACATACTTAATTATAATATAATAAACACAGAGAAATACGAGCCTTTGGTCATTAATATGGCCAAATCAAGAAACTCTTATTTCGAAAACTAAACGTTCAATCTTTCAGTGAAATTCAGAACCTTTCCGTATTTAATCGACCGGGTGGCAAACCCAAGACTAAATTGTTATTTTTTATTTCACCTTTATTTATCCAGGTAGGCTAGTTGAGAACAAGTTCTCATTTAGAACTGCGACCTGGCCAAGATAAAGTAAAGCAGTGCGCCACACACAACAACACAGAGTTACACATGGAGTAAACAAGCACACAGTCAATAACACAATAGAAAAAAGAAAGTTTATATACATTGTGTGCAAATGGCATGAGGTGGTAAGGCAATAAATAGGCCATAATAGCAAAGTAATTACAATATAGCAAATTAACACTGGAGTGATAGATGTGCAGATGATGACGGGCAAGTAGAAATACTGTGCAAAAGAGCAGAAAAGTAAATAAAAACAATATGGGGATGAGGTAGGTAGATTGGATGGGCTATTTACAGATGGCTATGTACAGCTGCAGCGATTGGTTAGCTGCTTAGAAAGCTGATGCTTGAAGTTAGTGAGGGAGATATAAGTCTTCAGCCTCAGCGATTTTTGCAATTCGTTCCAGTCATTGGCAGCAGAGAACTGGAAGGCAGCCAAAGGAGATGTTGGCTTTGGGGATGACCAGTGAAATATACCTGCTGGAGCGCGTGCTACGGGTGGGTGTTGTTATCGTAACCAGTGAGCTGAAATAAGGCGGAGCTTTACCTCGCATAGACATAGATGACCTGGAGCCAGTGGGTCTGGCGACGAATAGGTAGCGAGAGCCAGCCGACTAGAGCATACAGGTCGCAGTGGTGGGTGGTATATGGGGCTTTGGTGACAAAACGGATGGCACTGTGATAGACTGCATCCAGTTTGCTGAGTAGAGTATTGGAGGCTATTTTGTAAATGACATCGAAAGAAGTCGAGGATTGGTAGGATAGTCAGTTTTATGAGGGTATGTTTGGCGGAGTGAGAAAAGGAGGCTTTGTTGCGAAATAGGAACTATTTGGGCATAGACCTGGAAAGTATGACAGAACTTTGCAGGCTAACTCCTCCCCCTTTGGCAGTTCTATCTTGACGGAAGATGTTGTAGTTGGGGATGAAAATTTCAGAATTTTTGGTGGCCATCCTAAGCAAGGACATCAGAGTTGGCGGAGTGTGCTAAAGCAGTGAGTAAAACAAACTTAGGGAGGAGGCTTCTGATGTTAACATGCATGAAACCAAGGATTTTTCGGTTACGGAAGTCAACAAATGAGAGTGCCTGGGGACACGCAGGGCCTGGGTGAACATCCAAATCACCTGAGGAACAGAGGAGGAGTAGGATGAGGGTATGGCTAAGGGCTATCAAAGCTGGTCATCTAGTGCGTTGTTACATTGCATAACCTTCAATGTTACGTCATCCTTGTGTAAAATTCGGACAAATTAATGACGGTCTTTGTTAGGAATAAACGGCCTTTCAACAGTTCGCAACAGGCCAGGCGGCCCAAACTGCTGCATATACCCTGACTCTGCTTTTGCACTGAACGCAAGAGAAGTGACACAATTTTGATTTTAAGAAAGGCATTGATGTCTATGGTTAGGTACATTATTGCAACGATTGTGCTTTTTTCGCAAATGCGCTTTTGTTAAATCATCAAGTTGAAGTAGGCTGTGATTCGATGATAAATGAACAGGCACCGGATTGCTTATATGCAACGCAGAACAAGCTAGTTAACCTAGCTAGATGAAGTAAGCTCTAACATCTAATTAGGTTCACCTGGAAACACTGACCAACACTTTTTTTCCTACCCTGTCAATTTCCCCCTGGTTTATCCATTCGTTGTCATGTCAAAGAATATATTCAAGGTGCTGGCCACTATATTGCAACTACAGATTTAGAATAATCATTATATTTCCATGATTCCAACAGTTCAATTAACTAGGCCTATATTTTGTTGCACATATACTGCGTGGCAGTGTGGAAATGATAATACAGTAAGTGTGCAGTAAATTTAGAAATTGATCAAAATGCTGAAAATAATTTTTGTTTGGAATAGGATTAAACAGTATGAACGGAGAATGCCCCATTGAAATCACTTATTTGTGTTGCCACCCATGTGTCATTAACTACTCAAAGCATATTTGAACTTTTATTTAAAAACATAAAATACCATCAACTACCGCCATACCATCAAAAAGTCATTAGATTTGTCTATAGCACCGAGCCATAGATCTATCCTGTTTGATTAGCCATCAGTCTGACAAACATACACGGAGTGTACAAAACATTAAGGGCACCTTCCTAATATTGAGTTTCACAACTACCCTTTTGCCCTCAGAACAGCCTCAATTCGTCAGGACATGGACTCTACAAGATGTCGAAAGCATTCCACAGGGATGCTGGCCCATGCTTTCTACAGTTGTGTCAAGATGGCTGGATGTCCTTTGGATGGTGGACCATTCTTGATACACACATAGGAAATTGTTGAGTCTGAAAAACCCAGCAGCGTTGCAGTTCTGGAACAACTGGTGTGGCTGGCACCTACTACCATACCACATTCAAAGGCAATATTGTCTTGCCCATTCAGCCTCTGAATGGCACACAAACAATCTAGTTAGGTCTCAATTGTCTCAAGGCTTAAACATCCTCCCCATAATCTACACTGATTGAAGTGGATTTAACAAGTGACATCAATAAGGGATCATAGACTGACCAGGTGAAAGCTATGTCATGGAAAGTGCAGGTGTTCTTAATCTTTTGTACACTGTGTATATGTACACAAACAAACAAACAATCTAGCACCTAAGAGCTTTATTTAAAAAAATGGATTGATGACTGATTGAATACAAGTGCTATATAGCTTTATGATGATACTGTATCTGTGTGTGTAATGTGATTTGATTGATTGATTGGTTGAAAGTGCTGTATAGCATCATGATTTAGTTTATTAGAATTCTCATTAAATGTTTCTCATGCAGCTCCTACTCTTCCTTGGGTACCACATGATTATACTGTGTGTGTGTGTAAAATGGGAGGCGTGTTGTAACTATGACAATTTATTATGGAAACCCCTGAGGTGATTGTTAGAATAGTATGTGTATGGTTGAGGAAAAGAAAGTGAGGGAAGGAGTGTGTGTGTCAGTGAAAAAGAGATTATTATCCTGACCACAAATTATGCTTGGGAGGTATTCTGTATATACCGGGGTATTTGGAAATAGCCACAGGAGGGTTTTTCAATACCGTTGAAACATTTTCTTTGAAGTTATTCAAAACATTTGAATATTTGTATCTATATTTTAGGTAAATATCTGCAGTCAACTTGTGCAATGCGTTAGGAGATGAAGCAGATCGCGTTCTTCATTTCACAGGTCACATTATTTTACATTATGAAGCTCAAGTAGTTCACCAGAACAGTTGAGCCAGTCAGGTGTTTGTTTGTAAACGCGGGAGCAGGCGAGTCCAGCTGTGTATCGACGGGGGTCGCGTTTTATATTGAAAGTCCGTTTTTTTTTCTTTCTTCAATCAAGTGATCAGGGAGATGGAACTATAGTTTTCCTTCACAGGAAATACATTAGTGCAACACATTCGGCAGTAAATAGCTTCATTTTCATCAGATGACAGATGTCCAACACGACTTGGCGACAATGAAAAAGCCAAGTATCTTTTTCAAAAACTATGCATGGCCACCATATTTTAATGTTTAGGCCTATCGTAGAAAGAATGTAGTCAGCTACATTTCCTAATGTTTTGCTTAAAGTTGATCTTGCATTTTACCAGAGAAAAATAGGCTGTAGTGCTGTCTGCTGATAGAATGCCTGATGGTGATGATAGAATGCCATTTTCTAAATTCTCATCCGAGTTTAGAAGTGCAACTGAAGCACAAAATTATTCTGATGCCGAGCAGAAATTACAATAAGAATTTTAGATGTGTTTACAAAACACAGCAAGATATTTCTTATGCGTTTTATGTTTTTCCCCTGCATGAAAAATGCAGAATTCTGTGTTAGCAAGTTAAACTTAGGGGTTGTGTTATCTAAGTAAGCGGCTGAATTGATAAGGTGACGGGGCATCATATTGTGTTAGCTTTCTGCTGTGTTTGAGAAATCAAAGCCCCTTGGATTAGTTATTTGTACAGCTGCTATTTTGATTTCCTTGCATTTTTTCTCCTCTCAGTTCTTAGGCCTGTCTGCTCCCCCCCTATTCTCTGAGCAAAGCAGGCAGGCCTGTTGCCCTAGCGACTTCAGGACTCCACACAGACACAGCTGTAGATAAGCAGCTAGAGAGCCAGTGCCGTTCTTTCTTCAGACAAGCATGCCTCAAAACTGTTCATTTGCACAATGTCTCTCGTTCACATCTGCTTGTAAACGTCGAAACTCACCAAAAATGACATTCGGTAGCTCCTATGTATAACTTTATGGGCAGGATTGCAGGTCTTTGCAATTCGTTTAGCTCGTTGGCATATTTAATTAGCAGCCTCCATGGAAATTCGCCATTACTTGTGCTTATTTTGTAAGCATTCTGGTACTAGACGCCCAATGGGCTTTCTTGCGTTTTCTGGTGACCCCTTGCGTAGTAAGCCGGTAATAACGTAATTCCAGGGGTGAGAGGACAGTATGACGATATGAAAGTATGGATATCGCCCAACCCTACCACAATGGAATAATATTTGTTCCTCTGATCCCCTCTGTTACTGTTCCTCTAGTTCAGTGAAAGCAAGGGAAGTGATGTTGAGAGTCAGGGCTCAGCAGCAGGCAGGGAGGAAGAGTTAAGATGATTGGAGGGATAGAGATGTGGAGAGGAAAGGAAGAGGAACATTGAGAGGGAGAGCACACCAGAGGGGAGTCTATAGTTCCAAGCATGTGCAAAGCTGTCAAGGCAAAGGGTGGCTACTTTGAAGAATCACTTCACTATTATTCTACAATGTATAAAAAAGTTAAAATAAAGAAAAACCTCTGGATACACCTGCTCATTCAAACTTTTGACTGGTACTGTACGTTTTCACCTTTCCACAGAGGGGTCATATTAGTGTGTTGCCCAAACTGTTCGGACGCTACAGACAGAAGTTGGCAGATTGGCTGTGCCGAGGGTCGTAGAGCAAAACAGATACCACCATCGTGTTCGTGAGAGTCTCTTTCCATAGAGGGGTCATACTAGTTTGCAGGCCAAACCGTTCGGACGCTACAGATGATTGTACGAGAAGACCGATTTTCTGGATGTCTCACGGTCTGACAAACACCGCTCTCGCTCTGCCACTTTTCACCGCAGATGCAGAAGTGCAACATCGGCAGATGCGGTGCATTGAGTAGCATCCAACACGAAAAAAACAGATGCATCTTGCTTAAACTGAGATTTTTATGTTTTTTATTTACGCAGGGGAGCAGACATCGACTCTTGGGGGTTAAAGAGGTTGTGCTCTTTAAATTTAAGTTCACTTGTAATTGTCATTTATTCATTGTTTTTGAGCTGTGTCTGTTTGAAAATGTGTGAGAAATGGTACTTTATCTTGAAAATCCTCAGTAACCTACAGCAGCATTATAGAATTCTATTGGGGTCTAAAGGGTTACGAAGGCGACACTCCATCTTAACTCCTCAAATTTTACTGGATTGGTTGAACACTGCAGAAGACAACCTCCAGTTTTTTTTCTTTCATTCTCACAAAGGATCTAGTGGAGGAACTAGGTTCAGCTGTTTATTTTATGCCTGGCTACATAAATTAATCTATCGGCAATCAAAGCTGTATCTTGCAATGGAATGTTGTATCTGGCAATTTCTTGGCTTACAACGGTCTCGCAACTTCAGTAAAGCAGGGCATTCAACATGCAACAGACTGAAAACTGAACACACACCCACGTTATTTGAGCGTGTGAATGCTAAGCATCACGTCTTGAGGAAACCTGGCACCATCCCTACGGTGTAGCGTGGTGGTGGCAGCATCATGCTGTGGGAATGTTTTTCAGCGGCAGGGACTGGGAGACTAGTCAGGATGGAGGAAAAGATGAACAGAATAAATGAGAGAGATCCTTGATGAAAACCTGCTCCAGAATCCTCAGGACCTCAGGCTGGGGTGAAGGTTCACCTTTAAACAGGACAACGACCCTAAGCACACAGCCAAGAAAAAGCAGAAGTAGCTTCGAGACAAGTCTCTGAATGTCCATGAGTGGCCCAGCCACAGTACCATTTTGTACATCTAAGTCTCTACCTTCATCAAATGTAAAAAAAAAAAAAAAAAACACAATTTCAAATGTTGCTACATAAGACTGAATCGAGCGGGTCGGTCACATATGAATACGCCCCCAGGCGAGCCAGAGCGAGGGAGAGGGGTCAGGCAAAACAAAACATGGTGCGCACATGTCTCAGTCATCTGAATCTCTCAATGTCTTGACTCGCAAATTCACAAAAGTAGCCGAAAGTTCACATTTTTCTCAGGTTTTATTTAAAATTGCACAACTTCACCCAGGCCTTTATAGCCCATCATCTAGTTGGGCTATAATGTGGAAAATAATGTTTTGTGATAACTGAACTGTGATTGAAAAAAAAAGTTTAAACATGCACACCCCTAATAACAACCGTCCCCGAGCCTTAGCGCCATGCCTCTTCTTTCATTCTACCCCCTTAGCCCTCACCTACGAACCTGGCCATTCCTTCCATGCTGACTTCCCCAGGCGTCTTGTCAGTTTTTAAACACAGTCATAGACTCAATTACAACAAAGTGTTTTAGGTGTCCTCCGCAGTCCTGAAATATGGCCCTACCCTCACTATGCACACACACGGCAGGGTTTCCATCAGGAAAATGCAGCACCGGACATTTGACCAGCAGCATTTTAATTTAATGGACCAATATACATCCACCCACGGTGCTCAGAATGACAGAAATCACTTTTATATTATGGTTCTTTGTCTTAACAGAACATGCACCTGCGTGCGTCCTTCTTACCAAATTCCAAAGCACATCTTCAGAAGAAGCCAAGAAGAGAAGTAACAAACAGCAAAATCACTAGCCTATGTCAATCTAAAATCCCCCATAGTAGAACAGTTTAAGGTAAGTATACATGTTAAGCCAACTTGCATCTGTTATTTGTTCTGTTATTTAATGTTTCAACTAATTCATCTGGTTGTTATATTCATTATTTTATTTTATTATAAACCAATTCACATGTTTTATTAAGTTCTTGACAATGTGTAAGTTCCCACTCGTGGCCAGTCTCAAAGCTGAAAAAAAAAAAAAACGTTGGCTTTGAGGCTACCCTCAGATAAACACTTAAAATATATATTTTTAGTAGGCTTTCAGATAAGTGATCATACTTTATCTACAATTGAGACTAATGTGCTGATATATGCACGATAGCCTATTTCATGAGCATTCATTCCCATTTCTTACCAATTGAATATATGGGTTTTTCATGCTAGCAGTTGTGCCTGCATGTGAGTCTCACTGTAGCAACATAACTTGATGAACGAACTACAAGGTAGACTTCAAGTATTCACAGCTTACATTTTTCAATGCATTTTGTCTTATTTTGCAGTTAAATTGACCTTGCATTGTTATACAGTGCATTGGGAAAAGGTTTAGAACCCTTCCCTTCCTCATTTTGTTACATTCCAGCCTTATTCTAAAATGTATTCAATTTTTTTCTCATCAATATACACACAATACCCCATAATGACAAAGCGAAAACCGGTTTAGAAATGTTCGTAAATGTATTAAAAATTAAAAACAGAAATACCATATTTAACTAAGAATTCAGACCAGAGATGTTTGAGGAGCAGGAGTCCACATTCTTTTGGTAATGTAGTGTAGATTGCATTTTTGTAAATTTGACATTCATCTCAGGTGGGTTTAAAGGGTACAGTAGCCCAAAAAGCACTCCCTCTATACATAATGTAAATGACAATGAAGCATTATTGTTCAATATGCTCAATACTAACTTAGCACAACATTGTAGTTTATAAAGTATATTTATACCCCAAACCATTGGTTTCCAATATGTTATGAGTAGACTTTGCTATTCTGTCTTTCTCACCATAAATCACTTTTGTTCCAATTAAGGCCAGTATGATCCTATTACGCCTGGTTGGCATTGAAACACATGTGGATAGGTGACTTGATATGCCTAATAATCAATGAACATGAGCAAAAATATATATAAATTTCTTCAGATTTAAACTGATTAAAAACACACTAGTCATGCATATTGTGGATCTAGCTATGGTGCCTTTAACAAGATTAAAATCAATTATAAACATTTGTACCCTCTCAAAGACGTTTGGAGTGAACAAGTAGTCGTTGATGCAGAGAGAGAATAATTAGATCAGGGTTGAGGGATATCAGGGACAGAAGACCTACAAAGTGGTGGACAAAAATGCAAACAAATGGAGGGACAAGAAGATGACTATTGGGCGACCACTCATGCACTTTTTGGGTGGGGGATTGTTGTCTCATTCATCCATTCTGATTCTGTTTTTTGGTCCACCACCGGTATCTTTTTAATACATAGAGAGAGATTTAAAACTGTCTTCAGATAGGCTTTAGGGAGACAAGTAGATTAACAAGAATAGCAGTACAGCAAATGTAAATAATTTCAGATAATTAACTGAAAGTTGTGTGTGTGTGTGTTACGGTCATCTTTACATTGCTTCTTATCCAGAGGAACAGTGTGGGTGCAGGGTTGAGTTTTAACTAGGGATGCAGGATATATCGGCGAACATATCGGAATCGGCCGATATTAGCTAAAAATGCCAAAGTTGGTATTGGCCCCATGTTAACGCCGATGTGATAAACCGATGTCAAAGCTGACGTGCATACCAATATAACATAGGTGAATTACGTAATGACACCACATAAAATTGCGCTACACGTGCAACATAGCATTCCCATCCTAGCCCACAATGTCTGCTGTGTGGGTATTTGCGGGAACTGGATATTGTCGGGAACTGGAACTGGAACACGCAGTCGTACACGTCGATGAGACGTCCAGCGACATGGGGTCGTGCATTATCATGCTGAACGATGATGAATGGAACGACAATGGGTGTCTCGGTGCATTTAAATTGCCATCGATAAAATGCAACTGTGTTCGTTGTCTGTAGCTTATGCTTAGCCATACCATACAGTCACCATGGGGTATTCTGTTTACAACGTTAACATCAACAAACCGCTCACCCACACGGCCATACAAGTGGTCTGCCGTTGTGAGGCCGGTTGGACGTACTGCTAAATTCTCTAAAGCGACCTTGGGAGGCGGCTTATGGTAGAGAAATTAACATTAAATTATTAGGCAACAGCTCTGGAGGACATTCCTGCAGTCTGCATGCCAACTGCACACTCCCTCAAAACTTGACATCTGTGGCATCGTGTTGTGACACAAAACTGCTCATTTTAGAGTGGCCTTTTATTGTCCCCAGTTCCTTGATATGCTACACCTGTCAGCAGGATGGATTATCTTGGCAAAGGAGAAATGCTCACTAACAGGGACGTAATAAGATAAAGAAGCTTTTTTGCATATGATACATTTCTGGGATCTTTTATTTCAGCTCATGAAACATGGGACCAACACTTTACACGTTGCATTTATATTTTTGTTCAATGTAAAATGTTAAAGTTTCAAACAATTAAGTATATGTTTTCTAAATGCATACGGCCTCCAGCTCATTGCAAAGTGGTGTGTGACGCGCTGAAGCTTGCCGACCTTTGCCCATATGCACTTGAATGGCGAATGGGAAGAGCACTTCAATTAGCCTACCAGTTGAGAAATAAAAAATAGAAGAACTTTTTAAATCGTGGCCATAAAACTGTTAACACATGATTGCATTTAGAATTGTTAGGCAACGATTGGGCTTATAAAAGCACGTTTCACTCCAGCAGCAACGAATGAGCGGATGTTTGAGAAGTTGTAGCAGCAGCTCTTGTGCCGTCTGAACGATTTTCGCTCATAGGCTCTGTATCTGCATGTATGTGATAAACATAACTAACGAAAAATATACACGTGTCAATTTAATTTCCTACAGACCGATAAGCATGATTGGGTCAAATGTATTTCCATCAATGAATAGGCTAAAAAGCATTATTTTGCAATGGGATTTTTTCCATCTTCTCCCGGTAAATTGTCCAGCGCCAGTTTCATTTATCGGATTTTATTTTATTAAGAATTGGCCAGCTACTACTGGCTAACGGAAACCCTGACACACACGGGTCAGAGTTCAAACTAAGTAGCGTTCCACAACCATCAACAGCTCACACAACACCATGCGCCTGTTATCCCCTCACTACTACACCTTGTTACCCCTTTAACAATAAACCTATCCAAAATAACCATTGTGTCAAATGTGATTGTACATTACATCTGTGTATGCCCTCCTCTACCCCTGGCTCCCACACAAGGGAACCAAAAAAAAACACATTGGGGACATCTGTGCTGGACCCTGAGCCGTGTAAACCTAAACCCTCCACTTAATGCTCCCCATCCCCTAATACCCCCACATACCAGGGATGGGGGGACCGGGGCACAACAAATCTTTCCCTACAAAGGCCAGAGTTCAAACAGTGGAGTTGTCTCTCTGCCTCACAAACACACGCTTGTACACTTATGCGGGTGCAACTTGGCAGAAGGCTGGAGATAAAGGAGGGAGATTTCCCTTCCAACCTGGTAAATCAGACAAGAACATCCACAGCCAGGGGGCTGTCATCCCCTCCTAAGCCCAGGCATCTTAACCCCTCCCTGGACTGAGAACTCACCGTGGCCCCAGGCCTGACCTGCTATTCCCAGAGGGGTTTTGTCTCAGCTTAGACAAGAGTGAGAGAAAGAGGAGATCCCACACACAAACAAAGAGGGGACCACAAAGGGAGCTGCAAAAAGGCCTTTATAAGCAAAGCATTCTGGGTGAGTGGTGGTGTCGTGTAATGTTTATTTATAAACAGCCCTAAAATCAGATCATAAAAGGAAAGCATATTCAATTGATGATAGGTGTGTGTATATGGTGATACAGGACAGCTATGCGGTTTTAGACAAGTATAAATACACCAGAAAACACACTACAAACACCCAGCTGCCCTTTTTGGCTCCAAATCACTAAAAACTAACTTGGAGCTACTTGGCTTTCATCTGTCAGAAGTTTAATCTGAGTCAAGGTCTTTCCTTTTCAAAGTGACTTCTTAGAACTGCTTATTTTAGGGTTTATACCGTTGAGTAGGGATTGAATTAACAATAGAATTAGAACTTCCTCTAATTTTATAGAAGGGGAGAATCCTGTGTACATCACTGATAACTTACTGAGTCGCAGTTCGGCTCTGCAGCAGAACTATACAGGACAGCCCTGGGCTTAATGATGGTCCTATATATTCTACTGTCACAGAATGAGGTGTGAAATTAAGCTGGGCTAAGACCAAACCCAAGGCTCAGGGCTACACAGATACAGATATGGCACACCCGTTAATGTTGGTATCAGTCACTCACTCTCACAGAGCTGAACCAAACACACAAGCACACGCCCTGACCTCTATTAGGGAACACAATGGCGCTGTAAGGGGATCCCAATAAACAGCTCCCTGAGGATAACTGGAACACCAGAGGTATGTGTGGATATTGTTAGAGCTCATTCAATTAATACAGGTGTGGTGTGTGTGGTGACCAGCTACAGGTAAACCCCTGACTAAAATCAGAACTCTGTCACCTTCAGCATCCCCTGCTGTCCCTAAGGCTAAGAGGAAAAAGTACACACTGTTGCTACCTCACAGTCCAACCACAGACGATGAAATGAGATGGAGCAGATGTATTCAGAATCAGACATTACATTTGTCGATGCAAAAAATGAAAAGGGATTATCAATATCAACAGAAGAAGAAAAAAATGTGGAAGTAAAAGTAGTGGTGTGTGAGAGGCTGGTCTTGGACTGCCCTCTAGTGGGATTTGCTCCAGCATTCATACTTGACCAGTCGTTCGCTACAGTATACCCAGTAGGACGTAACTCACCTCTCTACCCTTGTGTGTAACGAGCGCGGCCAGTGGCTTGGCGTAGAAGCGGCTGAAGCTAAAGCCCAGACAGCCGTACATACTGTTAGCCGTCAGCTTCAGAGCCTTCTGACGGATGTCATACTGCACACAGACACAGAGAGATAGGACTGTGTTAGTCAAGAAAAGCCACCACCTACGCATTTCAGCTTCAAGCAAGTGTGGTCTGGGTTATGAGTAACAAATCAGGTTTCTGAAACTGAAAATCACAACAACAGAGAGAAACCTGACAGCTGAAGTCGTTATGCATGTACCTGCAGGTAAAGGTCAGGGTTGATGTCTTGTGCTTTCATCAGCTGTTTCACTTGTTTACGTCGTTCGACCAGCTTGCGAATCTCTTTGGGCAGAATTCCCATCTCCAGGTCGGCGTCCGGAACCTCTGGAATCTCATCAGGGTCATGCTCCTTTTGGCACAGAAAAAAGAAATGGTACTGTTCAAATACACACACACACACAGTGAGTCTCTCTCCGACTAAGACATACATACACACACCTCAGTCTTCTTGCGTGTGCTGTGGGCCTCTCTCTGTACGGTGGTGAAGCAGATGTTGAACTCTTGAATGATGGAGGGGTACAGACTGTTGAAGTCCAGCAGCAACACAAACTTATCATAGAAACCTACAGGGAGTGAATAGGAGTTACTCCTCACAGACCATTTCATCAAAATAAAATACATTTCGGTGCCACTCAGAATTCTTTGCTCCGGTGAATGTCACACTCTAGGATGCATTCTGACTAGCAGGGTACTTCATAGAAACACACGCCTGTCATTTTGATGGTGTCATTTTTATTTTTATATAGCATGATTCATATTAAACAAAGTCTGTAACAAAACAATAGTTACTACACACACCGTGTTCAATATGAAACCTAACGGAACTGTCCGTTTTATGGAACACACAAACCTTTTTCTGACAGTATGCAGGAAGCGAGTACAGTAGCCTCAAACAAAGACCATTTTATTTGGAGGGGATTACATTTCTGGGAATGATTAAAAACAATCCAATACATGCTACAGTACTATTGATGAGGTGTGTAGACAACACTTCAGGTAAGGACAGGAGAACGTCCCCACATGTTACTTTGTTACAGCATGGACATTTTGGGGCAAAATTCACACAGAATGTTACAAAAACATAATAGAAACTTGAGACTTCATAATGCACATATTGACCCCCCCCCCACCCGACTCACCCACTTTGGGGTCCAGTACCAGTCCACCTGCATAGGCTGCTTTCTTTCTTCTACTCTTCCCTTTCCCAGAATCCCCCTCCTCCTCTCCCACTGCCTGAGTGAGGGAATGTGAGAGAGCAAAATGGAGAAAGTGAGATGGAGAGCGAGAAAAACGTATAGAAACAGAGAAAGTGAGAAAAGGAGAGGTGAAGGTAAGAGAGAAAGGAAGAAAGTCCATCTTGCAGTAGGTCCATACGGTGAGTGAGTGATGACAGACAAATCTAAAATGTTTTATTACATTGGTAGGTTTCCTGTTCTTTTCAGTGCCAAAACCTAAATAAGCCAGACCTCGAAATCCCTAAAAACATGTGTGTTTAAACTTTAGTTTAGTGCATTTCTCTACCCTCTGGCTACGACACAAAGGAAACTAAATCAAGTGTCTAGTATTGGCCTCATGCAAGTGTGTATACCAGTTCTTGTTGGGCCTTCTTGAAGGAGGGTTTGTCAGGCACGATGTAGTTCTTGTCATGGAAGGCATGGAGCAGCAGATACTCATTCCTTTCAGAACGACCCCCCATCAGAGTACGAGACTAGAGCGAGAGTGAGACGAGAGAGAGCGAGAAAAAGAGAGAGCGGGTTCATGTGTTAAGAATTACTCAGCATTTCACTCAACGGTGCGTGTGTGTCTCTCTCACCAGCACGTTGCCTGCTATGTTTGTGATCTGCAGGGCGAGAGGCAGCACGTTGAGCTCACACATGATCTGGAGGATCAGCTTGGCATCCGTCCATGTCAACTCCAACAGGTACAACAGGTGGGGGGAGTCACTGATGGAGGGACAGACACAACAGGACCTTTACAGCTGAACTTTAGATTTTTATTGTGGGACCAATGTCGTGGAAGGATCAGAATTTGTTGGTAACATTTGTAAGATGTTTAATATTCATCAAATGTGTGTAAGTTACTTCACATTAGAATGGTATTTTTGATAATACTGTGGCGAGGTTGCAGTTATCTGTTCTATGTCAAAACTAAGTTGCATGGGCCACAGAGAGGGGAGAGGTCAAAATGTCATCATGTGTAAACATATCTTTTACTCCCTACCTTTTCTAGTAGGGAAAGAAGGGTGGCAGTGTCTGGAATCATTCTATGCTCCCTCTAATGTTGCTTTTATCATAACCAATAGCCTCACCCTCCTCTCCGTGAGTTTGTCCAGGAGGTTGTATTTTGAGTGGGTTGTATCTAAATGACAATTTGATATATGCCTGTTGATATGGAGGATTTGGTTTATGGTTCTGGGGTTTGGGAAAGGAGCTGAACGATGAATTATGTCTATGCTGTCTGACTATGTGTGTCTTTGCTATTAAAAGGAACTCAGTTGCATTGTAAGGGGACTTTCAGAAAGTTCACTGGGAGACACTGAATTATCTGAGAGTCACAGGATTGTGATAAGAGCTCATATAATTAAAGATGGACTTTTATAACTAACTCTGACGTGTGTGTGTGTGTGGTTTGCTCCCATGATTTGGTAAATAGAGGAAATTTCCACGACACCAAGCACTCATATGTACACACACACACACACACACACACACACACACACACACACACACACACACACACACACACACACACACACACACACACACACACACACACACACACCTGTAGAGGTTTTTGATGTTCTCAGCAGGTATAGTGGCTCGCTCAGTCTTCAGCACCTGAGCAGCCAGCTCAGTCAGGTGGTAGCTCTTACAGCGAATCAGCTCCTTGGCTGAAATCTCAACGTCACACACCAGACGGCCACAGGTGGCGCTCTTCTCTGCAAAGCCACTGCGACCCTACGCAGTACAGGCACCAGAGAGGAAGACCATTAACACCCACTCGAACCTCCACTATCCTTTGCTGTAGGCCTAGATATGGACCAAAGCCACTGCAAAGGAGTGAGACATGTCTCCTTCATTATGCTTGCACTTTAGCTCAGTGTGCTAACATAATATTGAGTTACTCTGAGGACCCAGGTTTCGAGTCCCTGATACTCACCCCTAGTTTGGGCATGTTGGACCTCTTGAGGCGTCCGATCTTGGACCAGTGGGGGACCTTACACACAGTGATTCTCTGAAGGAGCACTTCCAGGTCAAAGCCAAATATATCATGACCCTACAGGAAATAGATGAGAAGAGAGGTCAGCTGGGGTGTAAATATAGAGAGCAGTAATACACAGTGGATTCTGAAAGTATTCAGACCCCTTCCCTTCAACATTTTCTTAAGCCTAATTCTAATTCTAAAATTTAAATTATTTTTCAGTCAACCTACACACGATACCCAATAATGACAAAGCGAAAAGGTTTATTTTTTTTGTAGCAAATGTATAAAATAAAAATACCTTATTTACATACAAAAGTTTGGGGTCACAGACATGTCCTTGTTTTCCATGAAAACATACATGAAATGAGTTGCAAAATTAAAAGGAAATATAGTCAAGACACTGACAAGGTTAGAAATAATGATTTTTAATTGAAATTGTGTCCTTCAAACTTTACTTTCGTCAAAGAATCCTCCATTTGCAGCAATTACAGCCTCGCAGACCTTCGGCATTCTAGTTGTCAATTTGTTGAGGTAATCTGAATAGATTTCACTCCATGCTTCCTGAAGCACCTTCCACAAGTTGGATTGGCTTGATGGGCACTTACGTACCATACGGTCAAGCTGCTCCCACAACAGCTCAATAAGGTTGAGATCCGGTGACTGTGCTGGCCACTCAATTATAGACAGAATAACAGCTGACTTCTTCTTCCCTAATTAGTTATTGCATAGTTTGGAGCTGTGCTTTGGGTCATTGTCCTGTTGAAGGAGGAAATTGGCTCAAATTAAGCGCCGTCCACAGGATATGGCATGGCGTTGCAAAATTGAGTGATAGCCTTCCTTCGTCAAGATCCCCTTTACCTTATACAAATCTCCCACTTTACAACACCAACAATCACCCCCAGGCCATCACATTGCCTACACCATGCTTGACAGATGGCATCAAGCACTCCTCCAGCATCTTTAATTTTTTTCAGCATCTCACAAATGTTCTTCGTTGTGAACCGAACACCTCAAACTTAGATTTGTCTGTCCATAACACTCGTTTCCAATCTTCCTCTGTCCAGGGTCTGTGTTCTTTGCCCATCTTAATCTTTTATTTTTATTGGCCAGTCTGAGATATGTTTTTTTCTTTGCAACTCTGCCTAGAGGGCCAGCATCCCGGAGTCGCCTCTTCACTGTTGACGTTGAGACTGGTGTTTTGCGGGTACTATTTAATGAAGCTGCCAGTTGAGGACTTGTGAGGCGTCCGTTTCTCAAACTAGACACTTGAATGTACTTATCCTTATGCTTAGTTTTGCACCACTCGTTCTATTCTGGTTAGAGCCAATTTGCGCTGTTCTGTGAAGGGAGTAGTACACAGTGTTATACCAGATCTTCAGCTTCTTGGCAATTTCTCGAATGGAATAGCCTTAATTTCTCTGAACAATAATAGACTGACGAGTTTCAGAAGAAAGTGCTTTGTTTCTGGCCATTTTGAGCCTGTAATCAAACTCACAAATGCTGATGCTCCAGATACTCAACTAGTCTAAAGAAGGCCCACCTTTTTGAATCTTTAAAATCAGAAAAACAGTTTTCAGCTATGCTAACATAATTGCAAAAGGGTTTTCTAATGATCAATTAGCCTTTTAAAATTAAAAACTTGGATTAGCTAACACAATGTGCCATTGGAACACAGGAGTGATGGTTGCTGATAATGGGCCTCTGTACACCTACAGTGGCAAGAAAAAGTATGTGAACCATTTGGAATTACTTGGATATAGGCATAAATTGGTCATCAAATTTGATCTGATCTTCATCTAAGTCACAGCAATAGACAAATATAGTGTAGTCCCTAACCAGAAACCGTGGATTGATGGCAGCATTCGCGTGAAACTGAAAGCGCGAACCACTGCTTTTAATCAGGGCAAGGTGTCTGGCAACATGACTGAATACAAACAGTGCAGCTATTCCCTCCGCAAGGCTATTAAACAAGCTAAGCGTCAATACAGAGACAAAGTGGAATCTCAATTCAATGGCTCAGACACAAGAGGCATGTGGCAGGGTCTACAGTCAATCACGGACTACAAGATGAAATCCAGCCCAGTCACGGACCAGGATGTCTTGCTCCCAGGCAGACTAAATAACTTTTTTGCCCGCTTTGAGGACAATACAGTGCCACTGACACGGCCTGCAACGGAAACATGCGGTCTCTCCTTCACTGCAGCCGAGGTGAGTAAGACATTTAAACGTGTTAACCCTCGCAAGGCTGCAGGCCCAGACGGCATCCCCAGCCGCGCCCTCAGAGCATGCGCAGACCAGCTGGCCGGTGTGGTTACGGACATATTCAATCAATCCCTATACCAGTCTGCTGTTCCCACATGCTTCAAGAGGGCCACCATTGTTCCTGTTCCCAAGAAAGCTAAGGTAACTGAGCTAAACGACTACTGCCCCGTAGCACTCACTTCCGTCATCATGAAGTGCTTTGAGAGACTAGTCAAGGACCATATCACCTCCACCCTACCTGACACCCTAGACCCACTCCAATTTGCTTACCGCCCAAATAGGTCCACAGACGATGCAATCTCAACCACACTGCACACTGCCCTAACCCACCTGGACAAGAGGAATACCTATGTGAGAATGCTGTTCATCGACTACAGCTCGGCATTCAACACCATAGTACCCTCCAAGCTCGTCATCAAGCTCGAGACCCTGGGTCTCGACCCCGCCCTGTGCAACTGGGTACTGGACTTCCTGACGGGCCGCCCCCCAGGTGGTGAGGGTAGGCAACAACATCTCCTCCCCGCTGATCCTCAACACGGGGGCCCCACAAGGGTGCGTTCTGAGCCCTCTCCTGTACTCCCTGTTCACCCACGACTGCGTGGCCACGCACGCCTCCAACTCAATCATCAAGTTTGCGGACGACACAACAGTGGTAGGCTTGATTACCAACAACGACGAGATGGCCTACAGGGAGGCGAGGGCAATCGGAGTGTGGTGTCAGGAAAATAACCTCACACTCAACGTCAACAAAACAAAGGAGATGAACGTGGACTTCAGGAAACAGCATTGGGAACATCCCCCTATCCACATCGACGGGACAGTAGTGGAGAAGGTGGAACGTTTTAAGTTCCTCGGCGTAAAAATCACGGACAAACTGGAATGGTCCACCAACACTGACAGCATGGTGAAGGCACAACAGCACCTCTTCAACCTCAGGAGGCTGAAGAAATTTGTCGTCACCAAAAATACTCAAACTTTTACAGATGCACAATTGAGAGCATCCTGTCGGACTGTATCACCGCCTTGTACGGCAACTGCTCCACCCACAAGCGTAAGACTCTCCAGAGGGTAGTGAGGTCTGCACAACGCATCACCGGAGGCAAACTACCTGCCCTCCAGGACACCAACACCACCCGATGTCACAGGAAGGCCAAAAAGATCATCAAGGACAACAACCACCCGAGCCACTGCCTGTTCACCACGCTATCATCCAGAAGGCGAGGTCAGTAAAGGTGCATCAAAGCTGGGACCGAGAGAATGAAAAACAGCTTCTATCTCAAGGCCATCAGACTGTTAAACAGTCATCACTAACATTGAGTGGCTGCTACCAACATACTGACTCAAATATCTAGCCACTTTAATAATTAAAAATTGGAAGTAATAAATGTATCACTAGTCACTTTAAACAATGCCACTTTATATAATGTTTACATACTCTACATTGCTCATCTCATATTTATGTACTGTACCATCTACTGCATCTTGCCTATGCCATTCGGCCATCGCTCATCCATATATTTATATGTACATATTCTTAGTCATTCCTTTGTTGTGAAATTGTTAGATATTACTGCATGGTCAGAACTAGAAGCACAAGCATTTCGCTACACTCACATTAACATCTGCTAACCATGCGTGTGACCAATAAAATTTGATTACACATACTTTTCCCACCCTGCACTGTGAATGTTTACACGGTGTTCAATAAAAAACGTAGAATTGCGTGTTATTAGTTTAAGCAGTGTGTGTGTGTTATTAGTTTAAACAAATAAATCCATTTTAGAATAAGGCTGTAACATAACATTTTGAAAAAGTCAAGGGATATGAATACTTTCCGAATGCAATGTATGAAAATTACATAAAGTATCTCCTATGCAGCGCATATTCTCAATTAGCTTATTACATCACTCATAAGTATCTCACATGAAACTGGTCTGTATCTTTATGGTTCTGCTATGTAGCTCATACGTAGCTGGTATGTAGTTTCCCGTCTTACTCACCACCACGATGTCAGGGTCAAGTTTGTGCATCTTGGCCAGGAAGAATCCCAGGAGAGTTCTCTCAGTGGCTGCTATCTCCACCTTACCATTCTGACAGAGAGGGCGAGAGAGAAATTAGAGGGTTGGGGGAGGGGGAGTCAGTGATCAAGTCAAAGGAGGAGAGGGACGCATTTCTATGTATTTGAACAGGGCTCTGACTCTTCACCTGCTAAAGGACAGGATTTCAGATAAACCAGTGTGGTGTTGTTCTGTCATCACTCACCTTCTTCTTTACGGCATCCATGAAGTCATAGGGGAAGATACAGTCGTTGGGTTTACTGACCACTAAAACACACAAAGGACAGAACACTGAGTAAGCAAACATTTGAGACCGTAAAAAAAGCCAGAACATCCTTCCCCTCCCCTCCCCCCCTCCCTCCCTCCCTCCCAGGTTGTGACACCAACTCACCACAGAAGTGTGTCTGGTAGGGGGGTTGAGGGGGGGCCTTGTCCAAGTGGAAACTGTGGTGGACCAAGGCAGCCAGGGACACAATCTAGGGATGGACAGGAAGCAGGAAATAATAGGTAAGGTTCAGGCCAGTTGCATCACTAATTATTTAGTCAAGTCTAATTGGTCAGAGTCACTATCACACGCAATCACACCACACAGAGAGTCAGCGAGAGAGAGCGAGAAACGGGGTTCGTACAGACAGTGGCATGTTAAATTTAAGGACTTAAACACGAATATTCTAATATCCCCAACATTTTCCATACGCACAAAAGGCAGGGTTGAATCTACATTTGTCGGGCATTTTAGCTCTCAATGTGACGTTAGGTGGCACCTAATCATTCAGTTCTGTACCTGCCTGGCTGAGTGCCAGTGTGGGTGAAATGAGCGAGCTCACAGCACGAAAATCACAAGACCAATATATTTTTCTAATATTTTTGATAAACATATTTGTTCATAATCTGTGCTCCTCTCAATTTAATTCAAGTACATTTCAAGTACCAACTTGAGAAAATGTCGATTTTCAAGGTATTCCAGTACTTCAATTTCAGAGTGCCTTATTGAAGTACTTTAAGCACTTTGTGCAAACCCTGGATAGAGAGAGAAGGTGGATGGTTTCAGAAAACTCCAGACATGTAGGATTAATGTGTAACCATGGCTTTTCAGCCCTTTTGCTGCTCAGTGGCTGGAAAATTTGAAGAATAACATGCAAACACAAAGGTAACGAACGAGCTGTGGTGCCACGGAGAGGGTGTAACCAAAGCTAATCTAACAGGCCATCAGATCACAGAAAACATATAAAAGATAACAGAAACATATGGTTTCTACCATAACAAACCATCCCTACACTAGCCATAACAGGATTCCAATGGAGACCATCAGGGTTGTCGCATCCTAATAAAGGGATTATTTGCTATCTTATTGTATTTGAAGCCATATCCTTTCATATTTACCTACCCACAATAAAAAGGAAAGTAAAAAGGAAACCTTGTTAAGACAAGTGTTGCACTACATGCAATAACATCCACTATCCATTTTGATTGGAATGTGCATTATCTATCTATGGGCCAATTGATTTGATAAGAGATGGGCTCATTGTTCAAGTGAATGACAGACTTAAGTCATTTACTAGATTACTCACAGTGAGAGTGTAGCAATATAACTCATAGAATGGGAACATTGTCTCCTCAGACCGTGTCAATGCCATAGAATGGGAATATCTGTTCTAGTGTCTGAATGGGAATGTGTTCTAGGAATTCTAATTATATGGGTTAGTTAAAGGGTACTTGTTCCACTTGTTAGTTCCACCTAGACTAAAAACTGCAACAAGAAAATAACAAATACATTTTTAATGACATACCTACAGTAGGAGAATAGGCTACCAGTGCAGCAAGTAAGCTTTCTTGACTTGGACTGTCGGAAATAAAAAATTTTCAACACGTCTGACCTTTGTTAACCAGCTGCTCTTGGTGAAAATGTGTTTGGAGTTACCTTTCTAACTAACAGACTATGTTAGAGTTTACACCTCCTCTTCCAATTATAATATATCTACCAAATATATTACATTTTAAAATGTTGATTACTTCTCCTTGCCATTATCATTCACCTGATAAGATGTTACATTTCTCCCCCGTTTAGGTATGATGGTTTGCCTGGGAGGGGGTCCCTGGGCAAGAGAAGGTTGAAAACCCCTGATCTTAACATATGACAGACCTCGTTGTGGTGTGTCTTGGGGTTCTGTACAGTCTTCAGGCTGATGGACATGACAGTGAGAGGTGGAGGAGGCAGGTCTTTGACCACAGTGACCAGGTCACTACGCATCGCCACTGCTTCCACCTTACACCAGCTCACAGGCACGCTGCTCAACTCTACAGGGAGACCGGAGAGAGGGTTAGAGGTGTGTGTTGCTTGATTGTGTGAGTGTGTGACTATGAGAGAGTGCGTGTGAACATCTGTGTGTCTCAGAACGTGTGTGTCGTCTTACGTGGGGTCTTGATGTCCAGCCAGCAGGGTCCTTTGATCTTCCTGCTGAGGAGGAAGTGCTCCAGGCTGGAGGTGTTGGTTCCAAACACCTTGGAGAAAGTCGCACCCTTGAGGTCCGAGGGCAGAGACGGATACTCAGCCTGCACAAAAAATACAATAACAATGGATAAGAGACGCGCGCGCGCACGCACACACACACACACACACACACACACACACACACACACACACACACACACACACACACACACACACACACACACACACACACACACACACACACACACACACACACACACACACACACACACACACACACACACACACACACACACACACACACACACACACACACGAGAGAATACTCACAGAGTATCTGACTTCCAGGTACTCGGACTCTGTAGGGACATCAGCGATCTCAAAGGCGTAGCTCTTCTCCACTTTCTACAGACGGTAACAGAGAGCACAGCCAGCCTATCAACTAATCATTCAACGTGTCTATAATAAACATACTAAGGAAGTCATAAAATGAACATTGGTTCCCATGTTTAGGCTACTTCCTGTTCTCTGCTAAGAAAGGGAAAGGAGGATACCTAGTCAGTTGTACAACTGAATGCATTCAATTGAAATGTGCCTTCCGCATTTAACCCAACCCCTCTGACATCATTCTGTAAGTCTAATCCTTCTCTATCTGGTCCGAGGGGAGACGGGCACAGACCTTGGACTTGAACTTCATGATCTTAAACTTCTCAGAGAGGTCATTGACCTCCTGGTAGACATCCATCATCCCCACCGGAGTGTCTGTCTCCTCGCCTGTCTTTGGGTTCACCATCTGTCAATAACAACACACAACCAATAAGGAGACCCATTATAAAAACACACAACCTACCAGAAGAGCAATCACAAAACACACAACACAGTATTAGGTGGAAACGTCAACATTCCATAATAAAGCTCATCAGAGACAGTTTGGGTCACAGTTGATTCCAATAGTAGTCTAACATTGTGTGAAAACGTGGATATTCTGGAGTAGCTGATCATGTGACAGGAAACAGGACTCACGCGTTCGCGGGGCAGGAAGTGCATGGTCCTATCGATGTTCTTCACTGACACACAGCAGCTGACGTGGGCCTTGGCTGACTCGATCCACACCTTACCAAATAGGTACACCACACCTGGAAAACACATTACATAACCATAAAATTACCACATCTTAAACATGCCACATTTTGTTTGGGAAGGGCTCACTTTCTTGGTTGTTTTAGTGAGGATTCCTGGACATCTGATTGGTAATATGAACTCGGTTGGCTGTAATAGTCTATGGGTTAAGTAAGACCACACCTGTTTGGCTGTACTAGTCCATGGGTTTGGTAAGAACTCACCTGGTTGGCTGTATTGGTCCTCGAAGGCATCCAGCCAATAGAAGCGGAACATGAGCTCTCCCTCTGGCCCCTCGGCCAATGGGAGACGGCTGGGGTCGACTTGCACCTCCACGGGGGCCTCACTGTCCCCCTCCTCCTGACCCCAAGTCCCCCCCAGCTTGCCCCTCCTGGAGGAACAGAATATATGGGCTAATAAGGTTCTCATGATCCAGTGGTTGCTACTGTAAACCAGTGGAACTAAAAATACTTGAAAGTTCTACTTAAGAAGATTTTTGGGGTATCTGTACTTTACTATTTATATAGTAAATATATAAAGAAAATAATGTACTGTTTACTCCATACATTTTCCCTGATACCCAAAAGTACTCGTTACATTTTGAATGCTTAACAGGACAGGAAAATGGTCTAATTCACACACTTATCAAGAGAACATCCCTGGTCATCCCTACTGCCTCTGATCTGGCGGACTCACTAAACACAAACACTTCATTGGTCAATTACGTCTTGAGTGTTGGAGTGTTCCCCTGACTATCCATAATATAAAAGAAAGTCATGCCGCCTTTTAGAAATTTAATTTACTTTTGATACTTAAGTATATTTAAAACCAAATACTTTAACTCAAGTAGTATTTTACTGGTTGGTTCACTTTTATTTGGGTAAAAGTAAAGATACCTTAATAGAAAATGACTAAAGTATGACAATTGAGTACTTTTACCACCACTTATGTAAACACACACACATTTTTTTTATTTGGCCTCGACTCATAGTATAACCCATAGAGATAGAAGACTAGTGCCCAAAAGCCTATTTCAGCATTGGCAGCGCCACTGTGGACTTTCACCATTTTTGAAGTAGTCAACTTGATGGGACTTCATATGGGTTAAGGAAGGACCACATAATTCCTACTCAAGTCACCATGAGGGATCAGCCAATTAATTATACGTGAGCAAACATTCCATAAATGCAGGTGCCAGTAAATAACCAACTATGACTTTATACCTGTTCAAACAGTATGCAGCCTTTCAGTTTGTTTGCCAACTCATAAAGTAGAAGAAAATTGACTACTTCAAAATAGAGATGGCCTCAATGGCACTGCCTGTGCTCTCACAGACACCATGGGACAGATACAATGATGCCATGTCTAGCAAAGTCTATGGTAGAACCACTAACAGGAGACAAGCAAGCAGACACACACTCACAGTAGGACCAGGTCCTGTGGTTCTGCTTTAGGGTCCACTTTAACAGCTGGTTTGGTCTCTGGCTCCTCCTCTTCATTTGCAGGCCCCTCCTTTTCCTGTTCAAGCCCCACCTCCATGGGTTCATCAAAGTCCACCCCATCAAACTGCAGAGAGTTGTCCTCTGGGAGAGAAGGGAAGGGAGAGAGATTGATTGAGAGATGGACAGACTGACAGCTATTGGGGAAAAGGCAGCGTTTCCCCTTGGATCGTTGGTGTGGCCAATGGTGCACTCTCCGACTGAACATTTTAGATGCCCTCTTAGCTGTGGAATCAATTTAGCTGTTTTAAAGCTAATTTCCAACAATTCTATTCATTTGGCCATGGGGCTTAGAGAAAATGTGCAGTTTTAAAGTAACTGTCCAGTGAAATTCTCCCTTTTAAAAGTTTACATTCTGTTAAAAATAATGTTTTTGTTCTGTACTCGTATGTGGCCAATGCATAAATTGGGAGAAAAAAATAAAAAGCACTTAAAAACCCCACCTCAAACTTCTATCTTAGAGCATTTCAATACTTGCTATTTCCTTACAGAATATGTCATATTCCTGAGGAAGATGAGCTGGCAAATCAGCGGTCTAGAAGAGGATGAGCTGGCCAATAAGCGGCCACACCATTCAAACAAAAAAAGCTGCCTTTTAATATAATTATACTGAACAAAAATAAACACAACATGCAACAATTTTAAAGATGAATCAGGCCCTAATCTATAGATTTCACACAACTGGGAATACAGACACGCATTGGTTGGTCACATATCTTTAAAAAAAAAAGAAGTTTTTTAAAGTACGGGCGTGGATCAGAAAACAAGTCAGTATCTGGTGTGATCACTCTCTACTGCACAAGCTCTCTCTAACTCTGAATGCTCGACTATGAAAAGCCAACTGACAATTACTACTGAGGTGCTGACCTGTTGCACCCTCTACATCTATTGTGATTATTATTATTTGACCCTGCTGGTCATCTATGAATGTTTGAACATCTTGGCCATGTTCTGTTATAATCTCAACCCGGCACAGCCAGAATAGGACTGGCCACCCCTCAAAGCCTGGTTCCTCTAAGTTTCTTCCTAGGTTCCTGCCTTTCTACTGAGTTTCTCCTAGCCACCATGGTTTCTGTACAGCACTTTGGTGACATCGGCTGATGTAAAAAGGGGCTTGATAAATAAATTTGATTGATTACCATTTGCCTCATGCAGCGCAACACATCTCCTTCGTTTAGAGTTGATCAGGCAGTTGATTGTGGCCCATGGACTGTTGTCCCACTCCCCTTCAATGGCTGTGCGAAGTTGCTGAATATTGGCGGGAACTGGCTGTACACGCTGTATTACATGTCAATCCAAAACATGCTCAATAGGTGATCCCAAACATGCTCAATGGGTGACATGTCTGGTGAGTATGCGGGCCATGGAAGTACTGGGACAGTTTCTGCATCCAATAATTGTGTATAGATTCTTGCGACATGGGGCCGTGCATTATCATGCTGAAACATGAGTGGAGGCGACGGATGAATGGCGCGACAATGGGCCTCAGGATCTCATCAGGTCATTTACAAGTCCATGCTAGGTAAAGCTCCGCCTTATCTCAGTTCACTGGTCACGATGGCAACACCCATCCGTAGCACGCGCTCCAGCAGGTGTATCTCACTGATCATCCCTAAAGCCAACACCTCATTTGGCCGCCTTTCGTTCCAGTACTCTGCTGCCTGTGACTGGAACGAATTGCAAAAATCGCTGAAGTTGGAGACTTTTATCTCCCTCACCAACTTCAAACATCAGCTATCCGAGCAGCTAACCGATCGCTGCAGCTGTACATAGTCTATAGGTAAATAGCCCACCCATTTTCACCTACCTCATTCCCGTACTGTTTTTATACTGTTTTTATTTATTTACTTTTCTGCTCTTTTGCACACCAATATCTCTACGTGTACATGACCATCTGATCATTTATCACTCCAGTGTTAATCTGCAAAATTGTATTATTCACCTACCTCATGCCTTTTGCACACATTGTATATAGACTGCCCATTTTTTTCTACTGTGTTATTGACTTGCTAATTGTTTACTCCATGTGTAACTCTGTTGTCTGTTCACACTGCTATGCTTTATCTTGGCCAGGTCGCAGTTGCAAATGAGAACTTGTTCTCAACTAGCCTACCTGGTTAAATAAAGGTGAAATAAAAAAAATAAAAATAAAAAATCTCTGCGCCTTCAAAATTGACATATTTGAATGCAATTGTGTTTGTTGTCTGTAGCTTTTGCCTGCCCACACCATAACCCCACCGCCACCATGAGGCACTCTGTTCACAACTTTGACATCAGCAAACCGCTCACCAACAACGCTTTACAGGTTGTCTGCCATCTGCCCGGTACAGTTGAAAACCGGCTTCATCCTTAAACAGCACACTTCTCCAACGTGCCAGTGGCCATCAAAGGTGAGCATTTGCCCACTGAAGCCGATTACGACACAGAACTGCAGTCAGGTCAAGACCCTGGTGAGGACAACGAACACACAGATGAGCTTCCCTGACAGGGTTTCTGACAGTTTGTGCAGAAATTCTTCTGTTGTGCAAACCCAGTTTCATCAGCTGTCAGGGTGGCTGGTCTCAGACGACCCCGCAGGTAAAGAAGCCGGATGTGGAGAGAAATAATCTTTGCGTGTATGGAACATTTCTGGGATCTTTTATTTGAGCTCATGAAAGATGGGACCAACAATTTACATCTTGTGTTTATATTTTAGTTCAGTGTACAATTTTTTAGAAGGAAAACTATTTCACTCATATTGTAAGTAATTATAGGTCATATATTATAGGAACCCGGAAACACTGGAAAGTTCCTATGCTATCCAAGTGATTCAAACATAAAATCAATGGCGGCCCCATGCCATTTTTTTTATTTTAGATTTTCTATTTTTTATTCTGATGGTTTAGTTCTCAAACGTGATATTATTAAAAAATATATAGCTCCATTATCTTTTCTACATACTTTATATCTGGTTTTAGTCATTTAAGTTTACACTGAAAATGTTTTTACATCAGATCTTTTGGAGTAGCATCCACAATTAAGCAGAATATAGGGGAAACACTGAAAGGGTTAGCCGAGAGCTGGTTTACCAAAGAGATTGAAGGAAGAATCCAAACTATATTTTAGTAGTTACTTGCTTAGAAAACTGTTAATACCGTCCCAAATGTTTTGCATGTCAGCAGTGATGATATTGTACTTTCAAGAAGCAAAAATGTGTCACATGCCACATCAAAAATGCATCATGATGTGGCAAGCGACACCTTGCTTCTTGAAAGTTTCACTGACATGCAAAAATGCAATTTCAGCCTGGGGTGCCTGGTCTTAATACAGTCCCCAAATGTTTTGCATCTACCTATGAATTTTGGTACATTAACATTAGTATTTCATTTTAAACATTAGTTTACCATTGTCATGACATTGGCCTCTTTGGGTATAGCAAGCCCCATCCCCCTCTCCCCCTTCAACTAGGTTGCTGTGGTCAGAGACGTCGTAAATTCCTGAGAAGACCCTGTCACAGGGTCATAGAGGACAAAGGAATTCCTTCCACCTCACAGAACTCGAGGTACGAACAAATTTCATGTTCCAGAGAAAGTATAAAAGATCGGTGAAGAATCCAGCTACGAACTGGTCCGTTTGTCACAACTTGGGGAAGCTCATGGGAGACGGTGTGGCCACATTACCATAACGCTGTTTATATAATAGCCTCAGATATGAGGTTTACATCTAATTGTTGTATAAGATGAATGAGTGAGTATGATACTGTTTGTATTGAACTAAATCAGAGGACCGCCGCTGAGCCCAGTTAGGGTCAGACATCCTGGGACAGCCCTTCCCGAATAAAACCCCCACTCGGGTTTTCGATCAGCAGACCGAGCTTACCTCAATTACGAGATGGCTAAAGGTTGCAGACCATGTTTTTATCCTTTAGGAAGAAGACAAAGAATGTAAAACATTGCTGAATCTTTTAACCATACCATGTGGTTAAACTCTTAGAAAATCAATAGACAGAATACGAACAAGTCTTTGATATTAATTACTAGTCTGCAGCTAGGAATTCGGTTCACTGAACGTGAAGAACGACAACCGCCGAAACAGCCGTTCTATAAAGAAACAAATGAATGTCACTCTGAACTATCCACTATAACCACGATAGAGAGAGACGGACAATTCTACAAAATAAATGAACTTTTCACCAGCGATCAAGACGACATACCGAGCGTAAATATATATATTGATTGCAATTGTTCCCGAATGAGTGAGTGTTCATGTGCAAAGGATTAGCATTTCAATTGTTACAATTATCACTTTGTAGTGACTTCTTAGTTGACCCCCACTTCCCCTTTTGTCTAACAAGCCGCCTTGCCGGTTTAGCCCACTAGGGCACATTCTCATTTCATGTAACCACATTTACCTTGTTTGTTTGTTTGTTTACGCATTTCTGTGAATTACTTAGTAATAAATAAATAATTTAAGACAATTGATGTATGGATGACTCATAGTGAAGACTGGGTTCGTGCAGATAACCAACAATTTACAACTTTGGAATGAGACTAAAGTGAGGTAAAGTAAATAATTAATTAATTCGAAGACTAATTGATCAGATAAAATATCTGAAAAGTTATTTTAGGAAATTATAACTTTGTAATCTGAATATTTTTCCTTGGTGCCCCAACTTCCTAGTTAATTACATTTACAGGATTAATCAGTTGATTGCGTAATTCTAATTACAGAGAATCTTTGATAAAAACTATGTCTTCAATTTAATGATAGGAAAGACACGACACCATACTATCAACGTTATGAATTTTTACCACTTTAAAATGGACATACAAACATTTCAAAGCTAACTACATTGAATTACATAATTTCAAAGGCCATTTCAAAGAGAATGTTACAAACTGGACTACATTTAGTAACTTACTTTGAAGGGACGGTGATTGTGTCTAAATAGGCATTTGGTAGTCTTAATTCAGTGTACTTATCTTTAACTGACATTTCCTGAAAGTCAGACTCATCCCACAACTAATTTCTCTAAGCTTCAGAAGCATCTGCATCCACCAAATGTTGTGTGGACAAAATTCCTGTCATTCCCATGAAGAAAAGACAAATACAGGGGGCAGAGATTGGGGTGCCTTGTGAGAATTTGTTGGCGAGTGGTCAATCCACCTCTACCATCCGTTCTATTGGCCAACATGCAATCACTGGAGAATAAACTGGATGATCTCCGTTCGAGAGTATCCTACAAAGACATGTAATATCTTATGTTTCACAGAGTCGTGGCTGAACGACGACACGGATAATAAACAGTTAGCTGGGTTTTCCGTGCATCGGCAGGACAGATCAACTACGTCAGGTAAGACAAGGGGTGGGGGTATGTGTCTATTTGTCAATAACAGCTGGTGCGCGATGCCTAATATAAAGGAAGTCTCTAGGTATTGCTCGCCTGAGGGAGAGTACCTCATGATAAGCTGTAGACCACACTATCTACCAAGAGAGTTCTCATCTACATTATTCGTAGCCGTCTATTTACCACCACAGACAGATGCTGGCACTGAGACTGCACGAAACCTACTCTATAAGGCCATAAGCAAACAAGAAAATGCTCCCTTGCCCTCCATTTGGAAAATCTGACCATAATTATATCCTCCTGATTCCTGCTTACAAACAAAAACTAAAGCAGGAAGTACCCGTGACTTGCTCAATACGGAAGTGGTCAGATGACACGGATGCTACACTACAGGACTGTTTCGCGAACACAGACGGGAATTTTTTATTTTATTTTTATTTCACCTTTATTTAACCAGGTAGGCTATTTGAGAACAAGTTCTCATTTGCAACTGCGACCTGGCCAAGATAAAGCATAGCAGTGTGAACAGACAACACAGAGTTACACATGGAGTAAACAATTAACAAGTCAATAACACAGTAGAAAAAAAAGGGGAGTCTATATACAATGTGTACAAAAGGCACGAGGAGGTAGCCGAATAATTACAATATTGCAGATTAACACTGGAGTGATAAATGATCAATGATCATGTACAGGTAGAGATATTGGTGTGCAAAAGAGCAGAAAAGTAAATAAATAAAAACTGTGGGGATGAGGTAGGTGAAAATGGGTGGGCTATTTACCAATAGATTATGTACAGCTGCAGCGATCGGTTAGCTGCTCAGATAGCTGATGTTTGAAGTTGGTGAGGGAGATAAAAGTCTCCAACTTCAGCGATTTTTGCAATTCGTTCCAGTCACAGGCAGCAGAGTACTGGAACGAAAGGCGGCCGAATGAGGTGTTGGCTTTAGGGATGATCAGTGAGATACACCTGCTGGAGCGCGTGCTACGGATGGGTGTTGCCATCGTGACCAGTGAACTGAGATAAGGCGGAGCTTTACCTAGCATGGCCTTGTAGATGACCTGGAGCCAGTGGGTCTGGCGCCGAATATGTAGCGAGGGCCAGCCGACTAGAGCATACAAGTCGCAGTGGTGGGTAGTATAAGGTGCTTTAGTGACAAAACAGATGGCACTGTGATAAACTGCATCCAGTTTGCTGAGAAGAGTGTTGGAAGCAATTTTGTAGATGACATCGCCGAAGTCGAGGATCGGTAGGATAGTCAGTTTTACTAGGGTAAGCTTGGCAGGGTGAGTGAAGGAGACTTTGTTGCGGAATAGAAAGCAGACTCTTGATTTGATTTTCGATTGGAGGTGTTTGATATGGGTCTGGAAGGAGAGTTTGCAGACTAGCCAGACACCTAGGTACTTATAGGTGTCCACATATTCAAGGTCGGAACCATCCAGTGTGGTGATGCTAGTCGGGCATGCGGGTGCAGGCAGCGATCGGTTGAAAAGCATGCATTTGGTTTTACTAGCGTTTAAGAGCAGTTGGAGGCCACGGAAGGAGTGTTGTATGGCATTGAGGCTCGTTTGGAGGTGAGATAGCACAGTGTCCAATGACGGGCCGAAAGTATATAGAATGGTGTCGTCTGCATAGAGGTGGATCAGGGAATCACCCGCAGCAAGAGCAACATCATTGATATATATATATACAGAGAAAAGAGTCGGCCCGAGAATTGAACCCTGTGGCACCCCCATAGAGACTGCCAGAAGACCGGACAGCATGCCCTCCAATTTGACACACTGAACTCTGTCTGCAAAGTAATTGGTGAACCAGGCAAGGCAGTCATCCGAAAAACAGAGGCTACTGAGTCTGCCGATAAGAATATGGTGATTGACAGAGTCGAAAGCCTTGGCAAGGTCGATGAAGACGGCTGCACAGTACTGTCTTTTATCGATGGCGGTTATGATATCATTTAGTACCTTGAGTGTGGCTGAGGTGCACCCGTGACCGGCTCGGAAACCAGATTGCATAGCGGAGAAGGTACGGTGGGATTCGAGATGGTCAGTGACCTGTTTGTTGACTTGGCTTTCGAAGATCTTAGATAGGCAGGGCAGAATGGATATAGGTCTGTAACAGTTTGGGTCCAGGGTGTCTCCCCCTTTGAAGAGGGGGATGACTGCGGCAGCTTTCCAATCCTTGGGGATCTCAGACGATATGAAAGAGAGGTTGAACAGGCTGGTAATAGGGGTTGCGACAATGGCGGCGGATAGTTTCAGAAATAGAGGGTCCAGATTGTCAAGCCCAGCTGATTTATATGGGTCCAGGTTTTGCAGCGCTTTCAGAACATGTGCTATCTGGATTTGGGTAAAGGAGAACCTGGAGAGGCTTGGGCGAGGAGCTGCGGGGGGGCCGGAGCTGTTGGCCGAGGTAGGAGTAGCCAGGCGGAAGGCATGGCCAGCCGTTGAGAAATGCTTGAAGTTTTCGATAATCATGGATTTGTCGGTGGTGACCGTGTTCCCTAGCCTCAGTGCAGTGGGCAGCTGGAAGGAGGTGCTCTTGTTCTCCATGGACTTCACAGTGTCCCAGAACTTTTTGGAGTTTGAGCTGCAGGATGCAAACTTCTGCCTGAAGAAGCTGGCCTTAGCTTTCCTGACTGACTGCGTGTATTGGTTCCTGACTTCCCTGAACAGTTGCATATCGCGGGGACTGTTCGATGCTATTGCAGTCCGCCACAGGATGTTTTTGTGCTGGTCGACGGCAGTCAGGTCTGGAGTGAACCAAGGGCTGTATCTGTTCTTAGTTCTGCATTTTTTGAACGGAGCATGCTTATCTAAAATGGTGAGGAAGTTACTCTTAAAGAATGACCAGGCATCCTCAACTGACGGGATGAGGTCAATGTCCTTCCAGGATACCCGGGCCAGGTCGATTAGAAAGGCCTGCTCACAGAAGTGTTTTAGGGAGCGTTTGACAGTGATGAGGGGTGGTCGTTTGACTGCGGCACCGTAGCGGATACAGGCAATGAGGCAGTGGTCGCTGAGATCATGGTTGAAGACAGCGGAGGTGTATTTGGAGGGCCAGTTGGTCAGGATGACGTCTATGAGGGTGCCCTTGCTTACAGAGTTAGGGTTGTACCTGGTGGGTTCCTTGATGATTTGTGTGAGATTGAGGGCATCTAGCTTAGATTGTAGGACTGCCGGGGTGTTAAGCATATCCCAGTTTAGGTCACCTAACAGAACAAACTCTGAAGCTAGATGGTGGGCAATCAATTTACAAATGGTGTCCAGGGCACAGCTGGGAGCTGAGGGGGGTCGGTAAGCAGGCGGCAACAGTGAGAGACTTATTTCTGGAGAGAGTAATTTTCAGAATTAGTAGTTCGAACTGTTTGGGTATGGACCTGGAAAGTATGACATTACTTTGCAGGCTAACTCCCCCTCCTTTGGCAGTTCTATCTTGACGGAAGATGTTATAGTTGGGTATGGAAATCTCTGAATTTTTGGTGGCCTTCCTGAGCCAGGATTCAGACACGGCAAGGACATCAGGGTTAGCAAAGTGTGCTAAAGCAGTGAGTAAAACAAACTTCGGGAGGAGGCTTCTGATGTTGAAATGCATGAAACCAAGGCTTTTTCGATCACAGAAGTCAACAAATGAGGGTGCCTGGGGACATGCAGGGCCTGGGTTTACCTCCACATCACCCGCGGAACAGAGAAGGAGTAGTATGAGTGTGCGGCTCAAGGCTATCAAAACTGGTCGCCTAGAGCATTGGGGACAGAGAATAAGAGGAGCAGGTTTCTGGGCATGGTAGAATATATTCAGGGCATAATGCGCAGACAGGGGTATGGTGGGGTGCGGGTACGGCGGAGGTAAGCCCAGGCACTGGGTGATGATGAGAGAGGTTTTATCTCTGGACATGCTGGTTGTAATGGGTGAGGTCACTGCATATGTGGGTTGTGGGACAAAGGAGGTATCAGGGGTATGAGGAGTGGGACTAGGGGCTCCATTGTGAACTAAAACAATGATAACTAACCTGGGCAACAGTATACAAGGCATATTGACGTTTGAGAGAGACATACAGCGAGGCATACAGTAATCACAGGTGTTAAATTGGGAAAGCTAGCTAAAACAGTGGGTGAGACAACAGCTAATCAGCTAGCTTAACAACAGCAGGTAAAATGGCATTGACGAGGCAACGGGGCCGACAGATAAAACAAACAAGCAGAATGGAGTACCGTGATTAATGGACAGTCCAGCGTGCATCAGCTATGTAGCCAAGTGATCAGAGTCCAGGGGGCAGCGGTGGATGGGGCCGGGGGGCTGGACTGGCGAGTGTTATCCAGGTTAAAAAAACTAACAATGACTAAATAGCTTGTAGCTAGTTAGCTGGTTAGCTTCTGGAGGTTCTTGAGTGTGTTCTAAAAATTTAAAATAATAGCGATTCCGTATCACATTGGGTGAGGCAGGTTTCCGGAAGGTAGAAACACATTTTTTAAAAATCGGGAAGAGATAGAAAGTACATATGGGCCACTGCGTGTTTGGGACGCGGCGATGCAGACGGTTAGCAGGCCTGTGCTAACAAGCTAACAGATTAGCAGGCCGGGGTAAACAAGGTAGTAGTTAGCAGACCTGGGCTAAACAAGCTAGCAGTTAGCATGCCGAATTAGCAAGCAAGGAGATAGCGAGGGCTAGAGAGTTAGCCTTTGGAGGACGTCGCGATGGGGTGAGTCTGTTTATTCCTCTTCATGCAGTGACATCGATAGACAGGTCGTGGGTCCGGGTATTGTAGCCCAGGAGTATGCTAGGAGCACAGGAGCTCTGGCCGGGCTAGCTTCAAGCTACGTGGGTGGAAACGCTAGCCAGGAGTAATCAACCAGGGTTGCGGTTTAGCTCGATAGCTAGTTGTGAAGATCCAGCTGAAAAATGTTCCGTTTGTGGTGGGAATCCGGGGATAAAAAAATAAATAGGTCCGTTATGCTCTGGTTAGCGTCGCGCTGTTCGAACTGGCGAGAGCTTTCCTAGCTAAAGGTTAGCTGATGACCGGTTAGCTGAAGACCGCTAGCATAGCTGGTGGTTTGCTGGCTAGCTTCAGTTGAGTAGCTACATTGGGTGAGGCGGGTTGCAGGAGAGTATTTGGAAGCTTAGGTTTAGCAAAATGTTTTTAAAGATATGCGAAGAAAAATATCTAAAACGAAAAAGAGACGATATTTACAGAGACGATACGACAGGACGACTTACTGCTACGCCATCTTGGACGAAAAAAAAAAAAAATTATATATATATATATGGGGCGGCAGGGTAGCCTAGTGGTTAGAGCGTTGGACTAGTAACCGGAAGGTTGCGAGTTCAAAACCCCGAGCTGACAAGGTACAAATCTGTCGTTCTGCCCCTGAACAGGCAGTTAACCCACTGTTCCCAGGCAGTCATTGAAAATAAGAATGTGTTCTTAACTGACTTGCCTGGTTAAATAAAGGTAAAATAAAAAATAAAATAAATATATATATATGTTCGGGGATTCATCCAATGGCATTGAGGAGTACACCACCTCAGTCACAGGCTTCATCAATAAGTGCATCAACGACGTCACCCCCACGGTGACCGTACGTACATGTCCCAACCAGAAGCCATGGATTACAGGCAACATACGCATCGAGCTAAAGGCTAGAGCTGCCGCTTTCAAAGAGTGGGACACTAATCAGGATTTTTTTTTTTTAAACACGCTATGTCCTCAGACGAATCATCAAACAGGCAAAGCATCAATGCAGGAGTAAGATTGAATCCTACTACACCGGCTCAGACACTCCTCAGATGTGGCAGGGCTTAAAAACTATTATGGACTACAAAAGGGAACCCAGCCGCAAGTTGCCCAGTGACGTGAGCCTACCAGACGAGCGAAATGCCTTTTATGATCCTCAAAAGCTCTTCAACTGCACCATCGAGAGCATTCTGACCGGTTGCATCACCGCCTGGTATGGCAACTGTAAGGCGCTACAGCGGGTACTGCGTACAGCCTAGTACATGACTGGGGCCAAGCTTCAGCAATCGAAGGATCTATATACGAGGCGGTGTCAGAAAAAGGCCCAGAAAATTGTCAGACTCCAATCACCGAAGTCATAGACTGTTCTCTCGGTTACCGCACGGAAAGCGGTACCGGAGCACCAAGTCTAGGTCCAAAAGGCTCCTTAACAGCTACTACACCCAATTCATAAGACTGCTGAACAATTAATCAAAAGGCCACCCGGACTATTTACATTGACAACCACCACCTATTCTATTTAGTAAATATTTTCTCAACTTTATTTCTTGAACTGCATTGTTGGTTAAGGGCTTGTAAGTAAGCATTTCACAGAAAGGTCTCTACACCTGTTGTATTCGGCACGTGACAAATAAAATATAATATGATTGCCGATTTAAACCAAATGCTGGATTAAAAAGCACTTTCAATTTATATTTTTAGTCTAGAACTAGGCTTAATCTGGGTCCAGGAAACCGGCCCAGCGAGTGCTAGATTAACTCCTAGTCTGATTTCTTACCCTCCTCAATTTCTTCCACCTTCACTCTCTTCTTCTCCACTGGGACGGAGGGCCTGGAGGTGGGGAGGCAGGAGGGCACCCGGGGAGTCAGCTCACCAGGAGGAGGGTGTTTCACCTTTGACCCCTGGGCAGATGGAGACTCCTGCGATGGAGGGAAGTGACACATTACAACAGGAAGAAGACCAGGGGTGTACTCAGTAACGTTTGGCCTTAATGGAATATTAGAGGGGGCAGGGATCAATGGAGAGAGAGAAGTGTACCTTAGAGGATTGAGTTTTGATGGAGAAGGGGTTCATGGTAGTTCCGAGGGCCTTCTTCTTCTTCAGAGTGACGACCGGAGAAGTCAGGGGTGACGGCCTCTGAAAGAGGGGGCAGATGGAGACACTCAGACACACTGATAGCGTATTCACCCCCAGTGAGTCCATGTCTTCGTGAAAAATAATCAAACAACAAGCTGAAATCTAAGCATCTACCAAATGATCTAGCTGAACTTGGTTTAAGAAAGGGGAATTACAGGAGCTGGACTAAACCATACACAGCAAGCTGACAAAAAAAAAACATTAAGGCTGAAGCGTTGTTGAACCACTTGCGGAGTAAACTTCATGTGCGAGTGAGCTGACATGCACTATTTTTTCCCCGCTATGAGAAGGTGTGGAGGTTGACAGGACAGGAGAGACTGACATCAGAGTGCAGGTCCTGTAGAATGTCCCCTAGTAGGTCATCTTTGGATAGGTCCACATCTTTCTGTAAGAGACACAAAACACACAATCCTGGTTCAATTACAAAATAGAAACAAATGGACTAGAACACTAACTATTTAGTGTTTTGGATTGCATGTATAGGGTCAAAGAGGGTGAGAAACACACACCCATGATTAGCGAAGCGACTTTTGATAAACAGGTGCACAAACACTCACCTCAGCAGGTTTCTTGACGTTGCTGTTCATGAAGAGGTTTTTGATGCTGTTGGGTTTGGCCACCGCTGCCTTCTTAATGTTATTCTTAGAGTCTGCTCCCTTAGCGCCTGCTTTACCTACACACAAACAAACAACAATTAGGCTGGAGACACACACAGGCTTGTTTTCACACAGACACACAAACGCACACATGGTTCCTACCTTTGGCGCCTTTCTCTAACACATCATCCGCCAAATCCTCATCAAAGATTTCTCTCCCATCCTCCACATACCCTGTGCCATCTGAGAGAGAGAGAGAACTTGCTATAACTTGGGACTGAGAAGACAGAAAGGTTCTGAAGGCATTTCAGACCAACTCACCATCATCAATGATCCAGTCATCATCCTGCCTTTCTCTCACCATCCGAGAGTACTGTTCCTCATCCACCTCCTCATACACACTGGTCAAATCCTCCACCTACACACAGCACACACAGATTGCACACACAGATTCCACACACATGTTAAAACAAGGCTTGGCTATAACACCCACACGATAACGTACACTCTACAACTTGGTCACTTAACACACAGATTAAAAGGGGCGGACACAAACACACCTCTGTCAGATCAGGACTTGGACAACACCCACACACAACTCTCACCTCATATTTGACTTTCTCTCCCTTCTTGGCTCTCTTGAGCTGCTCCAGAGCTGACTTCCTCCCTGTCTTCTCCTTCTTCTCCCTCCTGGAGCGACCCATTGCCAGGCCGCAGTCATTCTCTGGAGAGAGAAAACAGGAAGAGAGTGAGGGGTGAGAGAGATATGGAGTGGGGGGAGAGATTGAGATGGAGGGAGCATAAAAGATGGGGGAAGAAAGGGGCAGAGAGAAAGCAGAAAGAGTTAAAAGACGAGAGTTCAAAACCCAGTTGTTCTCCTACAGGCATTTCAGGCAAGTGACTGCCAGCTTTTAAAAGAGATTCTCCGGGTACTGTTGTATATATTTTTTGCCAGTAGAAAGTAGAACTCAGGAGTGGTCGCTGAAAATGGTGTATTACTTCACATATTTGCAGATAAAGTAAGGACACCACATCATTGCGCTCTCTCTGCTGTTTCCACTGAGCTGTTGAGAGCCGCTCTGCAACCTCATTGGATTACGCTGGGTAGGCCTCTTGCTAGAAGAAAAACGCGAGGAGCTGAAGCTCATTGGCTAGAACTCTTAATTGCTGTGGACTGGCTGACCTGGGTGTGGAATTAAGGGAAAATGGCGTCCAGCACAGCTCCAAGAAAAGTTCCTCTCAAACTAGGGATTTTGTGGCTAATTGAGGTAAAACATTAGTTCTGCGCATATATTATATACATGTATTAACTACAGAGACACGTGTAGCTCAATGCGGGAGGTTTAAAAAAAATACTTTGTCGCCAAAGTACCAGCGGAGTATGTCTTAATTAAAGTATAAAATGTCAACATCACAGTAGCTAAATGGCCAGTTAACTGTGGGTAATTATGCAATTTATTAACATTAGGTGTTAATTTAATGGCACGTAGCTAGCTAAATGTAGTCATTCTATTAACGTGAGTTGCTTGCTTTGTTGTTAGCCCACGATAGTTAGCTGACAGCTTGTTGGCTAAATCGTTTCGGGTATTCACGCTAGCTTGTTTGCAGTAATATTCCGGTCAGACTCACCGCCGTCCGGGTTGTCCACGTCCTTCTCTGGCTTAGAAACCGGAGACATTGCTAGTTATTTCAAATGTATTGATAACCTTCAGCTCTTTTTTGGTAGCTAGCTTCACAGTTCAACGCAACAGAAGATTTCGCGCCAAAGCTCCTTCCCGGTGAAAGTCATATGCAGGAAATGACGCAAAAATAAAGCAACCAATCAGAATATCGCCGGAGTTTCGATTCTTGGCATGGAAATGTGGTTCAGTGTCCGCTTGATGGCGATGTTGTTTCATAGTCCATGTAGCCTACAGTAATGTTCGCAATGTCTTCATCACGTTATTAGTCTGGGCTGGGGTTGGGACAATAAGCAGTGGTGGGAAAAAGACTCAATTGTCATACTTAAAAGTGAAAGTGAAGATACCTTAATAGAAAATGACTCAAGTAAAAGTGAACGTCAACCAGTAAAATACTACTTGAGTAAAAGTCTAAAGTATTTGGTTTTAAATATACACAAGTGTCAAAAGTAAACAGAATTGCTAAAATATACTTAAGTATCAAAAGTAGAAAACATTTTAAATTCCTTAGATGGCACACATTTATAAAATAGATAGCCAGGGGCACTCTCCAACATAATTTCCAAACAAAGCATTTGTGTTTAGTGAGTCCGCCAGTTCAGAGGCAGTAGGGATGACTGGGGATGTTCTCTTGATAAGTGCGTGAATTGGACCATTGTTCTGTCAAAATGTAATGAGTACTTTTGGGTGTCGTGAAAAATGTATGGAGTATAAAGTACATAATTTCCTTTAGAATGTAGTGAAGTAAAAGTTGGCAAAAATATAAATAGCAATGTAAGATACCCCCAAAAATGACTTAAGTAAACATAGTTTAAGGTACTACTTAAGTACTTTACACCAATGAATGTTGTTCATGGTGAGTTTGTTTATTGCTTGCTTCATCAAGAACACTCGTGCTCTTGGTCTCTCTCTCTCTCAATTCAGTTCAAAGGGCTTTTTTGGCATGGAAACATGTTTACATTGGCAAAGCAAGTAAAATAGATAAACAAAAGGGAATTAAACCATAAATGAACAGTAAACATTACAATCACAAAAGTTCCAAAGGAATAGAGACATTACAGATGTCATATTTTGGCTATATACTGTGATGTAACGATGTGCAAATAGTTAAAGTACAAAAGAGAAAATAAATAAACATAAATATGGGTTGTATTTACAATGGTGTTTGTTCTTCACTGCTTGCCCTTTTCTTGTGGCAACAGGTCACAAATATTGCTGTTGTGATTGGACACTGGTATTTCACCCAATAGATATGGGAGTAAAGGTTGACCGATTAATCGGAATGGCTGATTAATTAGGGCCAATTTCAAGTTTTCATAATAATCGGTAATCTGCATTTTTGGACACCGATCATGGCCGATTACATTGCACTCCACGAGGAGACTGTGTGGCAGGCTGACTACCTGTTAAGTGAGTGCAGCAAGGAGCCACGGTAAGGTGCTAGCTAGCATTAAACATATCTTATAAAAAACAATCAATCTTAACATAATCACTAGTTAACTACACATGGTTGATGATATTACTAGGTTTACTAGCATGTCCTGCGTTGCATATAATCGATGCGGTAACTGTTCATTTATCATTGAATCACAGCCTACTTCGCCAAACGGCCGATTTAACAAGCACATTGTAACGGCGTTCTTCTGTCGAAGGAGAGTAGGACCAAAATGCAGCGTGGTGGTTACTCATGTTCTTTAATGAAGAATTGCGATACATGAAATAAATAAATACAAAACAACAAACGGAACGCGAAAACCTAATTACAGCCTAATTACAGCCTATCTGGTGAACACTACACAGAGACAGGAACAATCACCCACAAAATACACAGTGAAACCCCGGCTACCTAAATATGGTTCCCAATCAGAGACAACGAGAATCACCTGACTCTGATTGAGAACCGCCTCAGGCAGCCAAACCTATGCTACACCCCTACTCAGCCACAATCCCAATGCCTACAAAAACCCCAATACGACAACACAATAAACCCATGTCACACCCTGGCCTGAACAAATAATTAAAGAAAACACAAAATACTAAGACCAAGGCGTGACACACATTTGCAAAAACAAAGCGCTGTCGTTGCACCAATGTACCTAACCATAAACAATGCCTTTTTAAAAATAAATACACAAGTATATATTTTTAAACCTGCACATTTAGTTAATATTGCCTGCTAACATGCATATCTTTTAACTAGGGAAATTGTCACTTCTCTTGCGTTCTGTGGCCCCATCCGATGATACCCCCCCCCGGACAGGGCCAAACAGGAAGGATATAACCCCACCACTTTGCCAAAGCACAGCCCCCACACCACTAGAGGGATATCTGCAACCACCAACTTACCATCCTGAGACAAGGCCGAGTATAGCCCACAAAGATCTCCGCCACGGCACAACCCAAGGGGGGGCGCCAACCCAGACAGGAAGATCACATCAGTGACTCAACCCACTCAAGTGATGCACCCCTTCCAGGGACGGCATGAAAGAGCACCAGTAAGCCAGTGACTCAGCCCCTGTAATAGGGTTAGAGGCAGAGAATCCCAGTGGAAAGAGGGGAACTGGCCAGGCAGAGACAGCAAGGGCGGTTCGTTGCTCCAGAGCCTTTCCGTTCACCTTCATACTCCTGGGCCAGACTACACTCAATCATATGACCCACTGAAGAGATGAGTCTTCAGTAAAGACTTAAAGGTTGAGACCGAGTTTGCGTCTCTCACATGGGTAGGCAGACCATTCCATAAAAATTGAGCTCTATAGGAGAAAGCCCTGCCTCTAGCTGTTTGCTTAAAAATTCTAGGGACAATTAGGAGGCCTGCGTCTTGTGACCGTAGCGTACGTGTAGGTATGTACGGCAGGACCAAATCAGAGAGATAGGTAGTAGCAAGCCCATGTAATGCTTTGTAGGTTAGCAGTAAAACCTTGAAATCAGCCCTTGCCTTGACAAGAAACCAGTGTAGGGAGGCTAGCACTGGAGTAATATGATCAAATATTTTGGTTCTAGTCAGGATTCTAGCAGCCATATTTAGCACTAACTGAAGTTTATTTAGTTCTTTATCCGGGTAGCCGGAAAGTAGAGCATTGCAGTAGTCTAACCTAGAAGTAACAAAAGCATGAATTAATTTTTCTTCCTAACAAAGACAGCCAACTTCTCCAAACGGAGGATGATTTAACAAAAGCGCATTTGCGAAAAAATCACAAACGTTGCACAAATGTACCTAACCATAAACATCAATGCCTTTCTTAAAATCAAGACACAGAAGTATATTTTTTTAACCTGCATATTTAGTTAAAAGAAATTCATGTTTGCAGGCAATATAAATTAGGGAAATTGTGCCGCTTCTCTTGCGTTCATTGCCACGCAGAGTCAGGGTATATGCAACAGTTTGGGCCGCCTGGCTCGTTGCTAACTAATTTGCCAGACTTTTACGTAATTACAACATAACATTGAAGGTTGTGCAATGTAACAGCAATATTTAGACTTATGGATGCCACCCGTTAAATAAAATAGAGAACGGTTCCGTATTTCACTGAAAGGATAAACATTTTGTTTCCGAAATGATAGTTTCCGGATTTGACCATATTAATGACCTAAGGCTCGTATTTCTGCGTGTTATTATATTATAATTAAGTCTATGATTTGATAGAGCAGTCTGACTGAGGGGTGGTAGGCAGCAGCAGGCTCGTAAGCATTCATTCAAACAGCACTTTCCTGCATTTGCCAGCAGCTCTTCGCTGTGCTTCAAGCATTGCTCTGTTTATGACTTCAACCCTATCATCTCCCGAGATTCGGCTGGCAATACTGAAGTACCTATTAGAACATCCAATAGTCAAAGGTATATGAAATACAAATGGTATAGAGAGAAATAGTCCTATAACTACAACCTAAAACTTCTTACCTGGGAATATTGAAGACTCATGTTAAAAGGAAACACCAGTTTTCATATGTTCTCATGTTCTGAGCAAGGAACTTAAACGTTAGCTTTTTTACATGGCACATATTGCACTTCTACTTTCCTCTCCAACACTTTGTTTTTGCATTATTTAAACCAAATTGAACATGTTTCATTATTTATTTGAGACTAAATTGATTTTATTGACGTATTATATTAATCTAAAATAAGTGTTCATTCAGTATGGTTGTAATTGTCATTATTACAAATATAAATATATAAATTGGCCGATTAATCGTTATCGGCCTTTTTTGGTCCTCCAATAATCGGTATCGGCGTTAAAATCATAATCGGTCGATCTCTATATGGGAGTTTATCAAAATTTGATTTATTTTTGAGTTCTTTGTGGGTCTGTGTAATCTGAGGGAATTATGTCTCCAATATGGTCATACATTTGGCAGGTTACTCATTCTCACACTGTCCAACCTCCGTTCATGACCACTAGTCCCACCTCTGCGAGATACTGACACATTTCTAAAAAGGAGTCGAGTCCTATCTAAAGGGTTCTGACTGAGCTCGTAGCTGTACTCCCTCTAGGTACAACCTATCTAAAGATCATTTGACTGCGGAAAGTATCCCCTTTTTATCGCAGTGAAGCTTGTTTCCAGGGTGACCTTGGCTGGACTCTTGGGCACGCAACGCACAAAGATTCTCCTGTCCCAAATTGGTGGATGAAAGCGTGCTCGGGCGTGGGGGACACGCAAACGCATAATAATATTGGCACAGTGACACTACAGTGCGTTCAACCACCATTCCTACAAAAGTGCCATTGTAGCCCATGCAAGACTCTACTGCCCAGCTTTGTTCTTATTTTTGGCTTATTGAAGGAAGTAACACAGACAAAGAGGTCACATAAGACAAAAACATTTGATAAACAATGTTAATTTTACCAACAGTGGCCTCCAGTTTTCTTATGTCGAGGGCCTCCCTGGCAACAGGCCAAAAGAGGGAAGTAGAATGGGTAAGTATACCAATATGAACATAGGCTACTGTACATTTGCATACAAACAAACATACGTATTAGCTAGCATGACAAACAGAGACTACATTGCCACATTTCAATGGGGCTAGCAAACAGTTAGGCTAAACATAATACAATTTTTGGCTAGCAATAAAAGAAAGTTAAACTTCGATGGTGCCAGCATAGGGGTTATGAAAGACAGGATGACGAACGGTTAAAGATGATTACCTTCGGTATTGTCAAATACAGTAGCTAGCAAACAACAACCAACTACTTCCTGTTTTGTCTTCTGCACTTGCAAAAGGCCTGTGTAGTAAAGCTGTAGTGTTTTGACTACTTATTTACTACCAACATCAAGTAGTAAAAAGCCCCACCTGATTACTACTGGACACACTGTTTTCCTACTGAACACTACAAAACTCTACTTGTTTATCTTGAGTAGTGCATAAACTACACATTCAATACACAACCCCTACACGTCTCTACATAGTCACTACTGCACAAATAGGTTTTGTGTAGTAATTCAGTAGTACTTTTAATGACGGACAGATGGTCAGAGAGCCGAGGTGTGGCACATTTTATCTTGCCTATGGCTACTTGAGAGTTAATATATATATATTAACACTGCATTACACTTGCCAGAGTTACTCAAATTTAACACTATGGGATAATGAACAATTATTTCTATTCAACACTAGTGTTAATCTAAAGTTAACTCCTAGCATTGAACACAACATTTAACATTCACATTTCTGGTTACTCTGTCAGGTGTATAAATGTAGTGCCACCTGGAATTACAAAATAACAATGAATCCAAACAGAACGGTTGCATCATGTCCAAAAATGATTTATTCAGTGCCATGCTTCAAACATCAAATTAGATTGTTTTTTTTATATGTGCTGAGATTTCAAAACATAAGGAATTCTGTCATGTCAAGAGACACATAGATTCTGGAATATGATATCCCAATAAGAGCTGTACCTGTTTTCATTTCAACAATAAACAGTGTAAAATACTAATTTTAAAAAACAAGCACAAAATTGCGTCATCTGGGAAAGTATGCAAAATAGGGTACAGGTTTGGAAGAGATCATCGCCATTATAACACCTATTCACATTTTTGGTCCAGAAGCGCAGAGCATAGCACAATGACATGTTCAAAATGTGGTTCTGGCTACGTGAGTGAGCAGTCTATCAATCAGAACATGAGCACTAAGGAGATGATGAATATAAAGAGTCTGCTCGCTCGCGTTTCCTTAAGTATTTTTGAGTGGACCGTCTCCCTTTGCTGTTCAGTCAGATTATGCTAATCGAACATACAGCGTCTGTGTCAGTTTCCTCTTCATTGACTGCAGATTCTGCTGCATGGATCAGCTTCTGAAGTTTAGGTGTGGAGGCAAGGTCCTTGCTTTGCTCGATTATATTTAGCTTGAATGCAGTTGCCCACCGCTCCAAAATCCTGTCTGATGTTGTCTCTCCAAACCGCATAAATAAAATGACACAAGGACAGAACAAAACATTGGTTTTATGCAATCATGCTTTTTGCCCAAAATTCCACGTCTACTCAGATACTTATGGGTTTGACGCAGCAGTATTAAAACAGTAATTATTTAGCCAACAAGGGCAGAATTTTGCCAACAAACTGGTAATATCAACTGGTCCAAATGTATAGTTTTAATTTACACCGATGGTCCAAGTCAAGGATTAGAAACAATGTCCAACTACAACTACATTCAAATGTTGACTTTGAAGAGCTTGCCAGACTCTTCACATCCATGAACCGTAGAAATTCGGTCAGCAAAATCACAGCTTTTACTTGTCTTCTCCGATGAGGTTTAACGGCGGTTGGCATCCAATAAATGTTGCATTACCGCCACCTACTAGACTGGAGTATAATTCCCTTTTACTTTGCTTAAAAATATTTTGAAAATCAACAAATACCCTACCATAAACCCTACACTCACTAATAACCTACCAACATAATCCACTATTTAAACCTTAAACCTATCTAGTCCTACCTTTGCCCAACCGTCTGAAAGGATGGGACACCACCACAACACACCCTGTACCTCTTCTGACATCAAGTCTCTTACACCCAAATACCTCTGCAGCTGCCACCACAACCTCAATTTTCCATGACTTATGTTCCATCCCTGCAGTACAGTTAATAAACGCTAAAAATCCAATCTTACTTGTTGGCCTATCCCTCTGCACTAGTAAAGATCTACTACTCACACACTCCTTTCAGGATCCCTTGACCCATTGTCCTCTACTTTCTTCACTGCCTCTGGACTACTCTAACCCTGGAAACCTCAACCTGTCTCTCTCGCACTGGGCATTTCTGATCCCCAGCCCCATGGGCACCCCTCCAATTAACATTATACCCCTACTTTCCCCAATCCTACACATCCCTTTGTCTCATGCCCTTCTGCACACTTCTCCAACATAAGAATCTCCCTCCTACACACTGCTGCCACATGCCCATAAGCTTGACACCTGTAACAACGTAATGTATTCGGCACAAAAGCTCCTAACATAACTTTGTTGGGCAAAGACTCAAAAGAACAGAACAACTTTTAATTTTCAGTACTCATGCCACCCTGTCTGCATCGCACCAAATGACAAGCATCACGAACACCAGGAATATTCCCCTTCAGTTGGTCAACTTTCACATTTACTGCTACCCCAGTAATCATTCCTTTCAATTAAGCCCTTTTCTTGAGATCAAAACAATTCACCTCTCCTGTCCCCATTCATTTAACGCGGAGCTCCTGCTCCCTCTAACCAGCAGAAACACAAACTATTATCACCAGACCACTTCTGGTTACCTTCACTGATTCCACAGCACTCAACTCTGTTTTCACCCACCCTGAAACCACAAATGGATCAGCCAAAAGGCAAAAGTCCACATTTCCCCCAAATTTCACTCCTACCGTCACAGACCCATCTTTATCCTGACCCTCGGTGCAAGCCTCTGGGTCTGAGAACTTCACCACACCTACCACCTCAGATCAATAGAAGGCATCATTAGGAAAATGGCCTCCCTGCAATGTTCATTACTCAGGGTAACCTCTGGACTGAATGGAGTCTCTCTCAGTTGTTGGGCCGCCACTGAATGACTGGCTAGTTTCTCAGATGAAGCAGAATTCCCCTGGATGGTTTTGATTTCCCACGACAAGTAACCATCTCCAGTTCTTGGGTCAAAATAATGTTCCTTGAAGAAAAGGAGAACAAGTTCACTCATCTAAACACAATGGAAAAGTCACAGCAACATTTTGCTCACATACATTTCAACACACCTACCCAGACCACAAGTGCAAGTTGTGTAACATGCAATCCAAAATCCAAATGCATTCAAAATGTGACCTATACAAATATAGGATAGGCTATTGATGGTTGCGAGGCAGCGCCTGGTTATTACATGCCTGGGCCTGGTTGCATAAAACATAAGTCAATTTTCCCAGCATCTTTTCCCTTAAAGTTACCTTAAATTTAAGTCAGTTGCACAAAACATTTTAAAGTTAAGGGTCCCCATGAGTTCCCTTAAGTGCTTCATTCAGTATGGATATCAATGTAAACAGCATTTGTGGAGTTGAATGTTGCTTTCCTCTGGTTGCAAAAGGAAAACATCAACCAGTTAGCTAAGTGTATAAATAGCTAGCTACTTAGCTAACAATGGAAGGTGCGCAATCCATGGCTACAAAGTTAGCGGTCCAGATAGCTACCTACTCTGTAAGTTTATATGACGTGCTATAAAGTAATAGAAACAAGTTGAGAACAAACGTAACTAAAATAAACGTGGTTTATTATCTTCTGAATCATTTTGTTTATCCTATCTTGAATGTAGAAATTGTAGTTTGATCTACCAAAATAAATGCGATCTCTTTGACATTGTCAGTGAATTAGGTCATCTCCATAGTAACCAGGGACTCTTTCTGCCATACATGCCTTCAAACTACCAACATCTCCGGCTCCCTAACAAAAGAGATGAAATGTGGATCAGAAAAAGTTTCAAATTATTTTTTTTATGACAGTAAGTTAATTCCACACGTTGCCTTGATGCAAGTTGTTTGGGAAAAATATTATTTCGTATTATATTATGTTATATTTCATTATAGTCTTAGCCTACTATAAAATACATGTGTGTTGATTTGAACATTAGATAGATAGATGGGTGATGCAAAAAGTATTAGAAGTGGTTTTATATTACATTTACCTACATTCACATATACCTACATACCTTCCTGTAACAATATTGCAGAGATAAGAAATGTCTTGCAGAGTCAAGATCAGCTCCAGCAAGCTCATTTTGAGAACTAAAAAACTATACAATACCAATTTCAAAAACAACACACCACAACAGGACATTTCCTTAATCCCACCTGGCCTATCAGAGATTAAGATGGAGCTACAAGCAAATTGCTTACACCTATCCAATACCTCCAGATATACACTGGAAGTTGTTTCTAAGGACTTCAGGTTTATTTGGATTTCAGGGATTAGTGTCCAGGCCCAGATCAACACTGCATTTTTGTGGTCTAATGGCCATCACCACAATAACAATAGACTATATGTGCTATTAGGTATAGTAGGTCTGCCTATACTAGGGTTAGTAGGGATCAGGATTTCCTGACCTGTCATGGCATGTAGGGCATTGGTCACCAACCCTATTCCTGGAGAGCCACGGGGTGTGCAGGCTTCTGTCCCAGCTAACCCTATGAGGACTAATACACTGGAGGGTGTGTAAGTGTTGGGCTTGACTCCACATTGTTGAATAGTGTCTACTGTCCTGTTGCAGGTAGGCATGCTATATAATTACTCTAAAACCTAGCTTTAGGTTTAAGAGCAGCTATGGTAAGTAGACTAGGTCTACTTATTATAGGCAGGGTTGGACGATGTCCACTTAGCACCCACACGGCAAGTCATAAGTTACATTTGCTTTAAAACCTGAAATGTTTATTTGTAAATATGTTGCATTATGTATCTGATCAATTATGTGTATGTATCTAATAATATGTTCTTCTACATCTGCATTGCTTGCTGTTTGGGGTTTTAGGCTGGGTTTCTGTATAAGCACTTTGACATCTGCTGATGTAAAAAGGGCTTTATAAATACATTTGATTGATTGATAGTTATCTCTCTATGTTCTCTAGTTCTAGTTCTAGTTCAGGAGCCAAGGAGAGAGGATGCGCATGGAGAGGAGGGCCGTGGAGAGAAAGATTTATGTTAAGTACAATTCCACCAATATGAAATGGTGGCAGCATCTCACACTATGCAATTAAATCTCCACTTCAAATTGTGTGTGGTTTGCTCTCTCATTATTTGGTAAAACAGGAAATTTCCACGACAATATAGCACAGCTTTAGGTACGATTACGATGAAAAAGTACAATTACTTTTGATAAAATTATTAAATATGATTAAATAAAATAGTCTTCTTCGAAGTCTTCTTCTGTTTCCACCTCATCCTATGGTCTTTGCCCACCAAAGGGATTTCCAACCCTTACATCTTCAGGTGGTCCTTGCCATTCACCCTTGTCATCTCCATCACCAGGACAGTCCCTTGCAAAATGTCCTGGCTTGCCACAGTTGTAGCAGCTCCAGTCTCCTTCTCCAGAGGTGCATTGCACTCCTCGCCCTCTGCCTCTTCCCCCTTCCTCTACTTCCTCCTCAGTCTCGTCCTCCACCTCCATGGTATCCTCCTCCTCCAGCGAAAAACATCAACTGTGCACATTGTAGTTTCGCACCAGTCTTGGAGTTCTTCTGCCTGATCTGTCTTTCTGCATGGGTGATGTTAGGTTTGACATCAGAAAGGGTCTTTGTCTCCCACCCAATGCATGTAGTGGTCACAGCTGTCTTCAGGTCTTGTTGCAGGCCAGTAACCACAGCATGGCACAGCAGGCTGCCATATGATCTTGGTCAGGGGTCCGGCCAGGATGCTGGAAGAAGATCTTCTCCATTCGTTCTTGATAGACCTCAAAGCTCTCATCGGCCTTCATCATGGTGGAATGTTTTTTCTGCCGGTCTGTGTGTTTTGGGTATCTTGTCTTTACATTATTAAACACAGCAGTGAGTTGGTCAGCACGGTTGGCTATGGTTGCATCACTGTTCCAAACTCCCTTACACTGGTTCCACTTGAACTTTAAACACTGACCAAGTACTTCCTAAATTTCACAGGTGATGGGGTTATACATGGCAATGATTGCTCTCACTTCTTCTTCAAACTTCACAGCATCTTTCGCGGGTCAGTCACCTCCTTTACAATGGCATTCTTTTTTTTATTTTTTATTTTATTTCACCGTTATTTAACCAGGTAGGCTAGTTGAGAACAAGTTCTCATTTACAACTGTGACCTGGTCAAGATAAAGCAAAGCAGTTCAACACATACAACAACACAGAGTTACACATGGAATAAACAAACACAGTCAATAATACAGTAGGAAAAAAGTATATATACAGTGTGTGCAAATAAGGTAAGATAAGGGAGGTTGTCACATCCTGACCACAGAGAGTCATTATTGTCTATGGTGGAGTAGGTCAGGGCATGACTGAGGGGTTAGTCTAGTTTATTATTTCTATTTGGGTGTTGAGGTAATTACGATATAGCAATTAAACACTGGAGTGATAGATGTGCAGAAGATGAATGTGCAAGTAGAGATACTGGGGTGCAAAGGAGCAAAATAAATACAGTATGGGGATGAGGTAGTTGGATGGGCTATTTACTGATGCTATGGGCTATGTACAGGTGCAATGATCTGTGAACTGCTCTGACAGCTGGTGCTTGAAGTTAGTGAGGGAGATAAGAGTCTCCAGCTTCAGTGATTTTTGCAGTTCGTTCCAGTCATTGGCAGCAGAGAACTGGAAGGAGAGGCGGCCAAAGGAGGAATTGGCTTTGGGGGTGACCAGTGAAATATACAGTGCCTTGCGAAAGTATTCGGCCCCCTTGAACTTTGCGACCTTTTGCCACATTTCAGGCTTCAAACATAAAGATATAAAACTGTATTTTTGTGTGAAGAATCAACAACCAGTGGGACACAATCATGAAGTGGAACGACATTTATTGGATATTTCAAACTTTTTTAACAAATCAAAAACTAAAAAATTGGGCATGCAAAATTATTCAGCCCCCTTAAGTTAATACTTTGTAGCTCCACCTTTTGCTGCGATTACAGCTGTAAGTCACTTGGGGTATGTCTCTATCAGTTTTGCACATCGAGAGACTGACATTTTTTCCCATTCCTCCTTGCAAAACAGCTCGAGCTCAGTGAGGTTGGATGGAGAGCATTTGTGAACAGCAGTTTTCAGTTCTTTCCACAGATTCTCGATTGGATTCAGGTCTGGACTTTGACTTCGCCATTCTAACACCTGGATATGTTTATTTTTGAACCATTCCATTGTAGATTTTGCTTTATGTTTTGGATCATTGTCTTGTTGGAAGACAAATCTCTGTCCCAGTCTCAGGTCTCTAGCATCATTTTTATACTCGTGCACAAACCAGGCATCTCTGCTCTCATTGTGCAATAGGCTGATCATGACCTTGCACACACTGTTTCTAGGCGTTGGTCCAAAGTAACAATGTGTTCCCTTCTTTCTGTTCTCTTTCAATCAGTTCCCTTCTTGTGAGCAAATTCACAGAACACACTTACATGAAACAATACCCAACATGTAGTCACACATCTGCAGAGACACAGAGGACACAAACATTTCCACTACATAATTCACACTGTTACCCCAGTGGATGGTTTTCAAGCCATTTCCCTACATCAATCTTGAACTATCTCCCTGATTTAGCTAGCTACAGTATTATTTCCCTTTCATCTGTGTTATAATAACCAGCCTGGCTAGCTAGCATTATGATATTATGTTGTATAACCAAAAGTAGCTACTAGCTAGCTAGTACCAGCTATCTACTTAGCTAATATACTCACCAACCCCAGTGGTTTGATGGTTGACATACAGCAGGAGTGTCCATGTCAGATACATAGATCTCCTATGAAATTACTAGAGGGGACTTTGTCATAACCTCTCAGTTCCATAATGGGAAGAAAATGGCTGCCATCTTGGTCTGGGAGAAATCCAAAATTAGTCTATTTGCTTTTACTTATGCAGGAAAATAAAAGTAAGACGTGATGTATCAGAAATACACCAACTCACTTACAAAACTCAGTTTTGGACGTGGCTGACTTTATAACCATAATTATCCAATGTACACTTTGTAGTCATTTTTTCCCCCACCGGACCCTTCTCCTCCCGTTGCAGGCTGGCCTTCACAAATTATGCCATTATCTCCTGAAGTTGCCAGTAATAGGCTTCACAATATTGTTGTAACTATATTTGTAACAATATTTGAGAAGGTTAAGTGAAAATGAATTATTGTTTAACCTGCAAACCAGCAGAGTGCACCACTGAAGATTGTTTCAGAATCGCGGACAGCGACCAGCGCGGGAGAAAGCGCTCGCAAGATTGAGTTTAGCACCTTGGAGAGCGCCACTGCAGCGGCAGCACTCCGCACCTACAGCACCGCTCATGAGCCAGTTCTGCACACCTGTGGCAGAGTGGGGAACTGTATGCTACAGAGACAGAAATGTTTGGCGTGGCAGGAGATGGCTGACGGATGAGAGAAGGCCATCTGATTTGTTCCCTTCCCGTTTCCACAAAACTTTGGAATTGGAAATGTGTAGGGAATAAACCCGAAACTGCATTTTTCATCCCAATCTTGCTTCTAATCTACTGGTTATACACCACAGGCCTATACTTGTATTTGACAACAACCAGGTAACAACTTTCTAATTGCTTTATCGTGGTAGTTAATCTGAATTAGACCTACAGTAGCCTAAACTAAAACAGCCGAAGCTTATCACTGACTCCCGAGCACGAATGTCTCTCAAATATGATATATTGCTGAATGGGAAAAATCCAATAGGCTAAAAAATCAAGAGCAGTTCAAAATAAATAAATTATTAAGAACATAGCAGTTACAGCCAGTAGGCTTACAGCCAGTAGGCCTTGTATTCAATCAACAAAGTTGAACAGTATTACAGTAAATATCAAATCAAATCCAATTTGATTTGTCACATACACATGGTTAGCAGATGTTAATGCGAGTGTAGCGAAATGCTTGTGCTTCTAGTTCCGACAATGCAGTAATAACCAACAAGTAATCTAACTAACAATTCCAAAACTACTGTCTTATACACAGTGTAAGGGGATAAAGAATATGTACATAAGGATATATGAATGAGTGATGGTACAGAGCAGCATAGGCAAGATACAGTAGATGGTATCGAGTACAGTATATACATATGAGATGAGTATGTAAACAAAGTGGCATAGTTAAAGTGGCTAGTGATACATGTATTACATAAGGATGCAGTCGATGATATAGAGTACAGTATATACGTATGCATATGAGATGAATAATGTAGGGTAAGTTACATTATATAAGGTAGCATTGTTTAAAGTGGCTAGTGATATATTTACATCATTTCCCATCAATTCCCATTATTAAAGTGGCTGGAGTTGAGTCAGTGTCAGTGTCAGTGTGTTGGCAGCAGCCACTCAATGTTAGTGGTGGCTGTTTAACAGTCTGATGGCCTTGAGATAGAAGCTGTTTTTCAGTCTCTCTGTCCCAGCTTTGATGCACCTGTACTGACCTCGCCTTCTGGATGATAGCGGGGTGAACAGGCAGTGGCTCGGGTGGTTGATGTCCTTGATGATCTTTATGGCCTTCCTGTAACATCGGGTGGTGTAGGTGTCCTGGAGGGCAGGTAGTTTGCCCCCGGTGATGCGTTCTGCAGACCTCACTACCCTCTGGAGAGCCTTACGGTTGAGGGCGGAGCAGTTGCCGTACCAGGCGGTGATATAGCCCGCCAGGATGCTCAAGATTGTGCATCTGTAGAAGTTTGTGAGTGCTTTTGGTGACACGCCGAATTTCTTCAGCCTCCTGAGGTTGAAGAGGCGCTGCTGCGCCTTCTTCATGATGCTGTCTGTGTGAGTGGACCAATTCAGTTTGTCTGTGATGTGTATGCCGAGGAACTTAAAACTTGCTACCCTCTCCACTACTGTTCCATCGATGTGGATAGGGGGGTGTTCCCTCTGCTGTTTCCTGAAGTCCACAATCATCTCCTTAGTTTTGTTGACGTTGAGTGTGAGGTTATTTTCCTGACACCACACTCCGAGGGCCCTCACCTCCTCCCTGTAGGCCGTCTTGTCGTTGTTGGTAATCAAGCCTACCACTGTTGTGTCGTCCGCAAACTTGATGATTGAGTTGGAGGCGTGCGTGGCCACGCAGTCGTGGGTGAACAGGGAGTACAGGAGAGGGCTCAGAATGCACCCTTGTGGGGCCCCAGTGTTGAGGATCAGCGGGGAGGAGATGTTGTTGCCTACCCTCACCACCTGGGGCGGCCCGTCAGGAAGTCCAGTACCCAGATGCACAGGGCGGGGTCGAGACCCAGGGTCTCGAGCTTGATGACGAGCTTGGAGGGTACTATGGTGTTGAATGCCGAGCTGTAGTCGATGAACAGCATTCTCACATAGGTATTCCTCTTGTCCAGATGGGTTAGGGCAGTGTGCAGTGTGGTTGAGATTGCATCGTCTGTGGACCTATTTGGGCGGTAAGCAAATTGGAGTGGGTCTAGGGTGTCAGGTAGGGTGGAGGTGATATGGTCCTTGACGAGTCTCTCAAAGCACTTCATGATGACGGAAGTGAGTGTTGTGTTTAATAACGAATAAATGAATAACAAAAGAAAGAAGTTGTAGTCTATGACAACAGTAGACTAGGCTATTTTAAAGAAGCTTATGAAATCTAATGCTGAACATAAAATGTATTGTATAGGCCTAGGCCTATACATGTTCTCTCTCTATCTATGTTCTCTCTATCTGCCAACTGTATCGGACTGGCCTGCGTACTCACATAGACCTGGGCTGCCACCTACTTCCACAATCTTTTCAAGTTATGAGACAGGATTACCAGCTTGTCAACATTTTCTGCAGAAATGTTCTGGAAAACATCCGCTCTGATGGAGTGGAGGTGGCGGGATGGAGAGGAGGTATCTCGCTGCTCTGGCCAGCTTCGGATACCTGTCCTAATTTCCCCCCCACCAAGCTAGCAGTCCAGCGTTGACATTGATGTAGGCTTCTACCCGTTTTGCATCGTCAAATAACGAAAAAGCAGCATAAAAGCGGGGGTCTACGGCTTGGACATAGACTATTCTCAAATTGTCTGCAGTGAGCTGCCATCTTTTGTCTGTTTCCTCCATCAGAATTTGCTTTAAGACTTAGTGGTGGGGCTGTCATCCTCCACTGAGGCCAAGTGACGGCGTTTGAGGTTGGCCAGCATGGGCATGGATGCAGATAAGGATGCATGGTCCTCCTCGGCGTGCAGCGCAAACAGGGTGGCCATAGGCTTCAGCACATTCGAAATATCCTCTGCAAAGGATGCGTCATTTTTCCCGGTGTAGTTGGGGTCAGAGAAGATTGGTGTTAGGGGCTATCTCTGTTCTAGCAGACGCTCTAACATGGTCTTCTGTTGGATCAGATATCAAATTGTATTAGTCACATGCGCCGAATACAACAATACACTTTACAGTGAAGTGCTTACTTACGAGCCCCTAACCAACAGTGCAGTTTCAGAAAATACGGACAAGAATAAGAGATAAAAGTAACAAGTAATTAATGAGCAGCAGTAAAAAATGACAATGTATACAGGGGGGTGCCGGTACAAAGTCAATGTGCGGGGGCACCGGTTAGTTGAGGTAGTATGTACATGTAGGTAGAGTTAATTAAAGTAACTATGCAAAGGGACACAACAGAGAGTGGCAGTGCTGTGGAGAGGTGCAATGCAAATAGTCTGGGTAGCCATTTGACTAGATGTTCAGGAGTCTTATGGCTTGGGAGTAGAAGCTATTTAGAAGCCTCTTGGACCTAGACTTGGTGCTCCTGTACCGTTTGCCATGTAGCAGCAGAGAGAGCAGTCTATGACTAGGGTGGCTAGAGTCTTTGACAATTTTTATGGCCTTCCTCTGACACTGCCTGGTATAGAGGTCCTGGATGGCAGGAAGCTTGGCCTCAGTGATGTACTGGGCTGTTCGCACTACCCTGTGTAGTGCCTTGGTCGGAGGCCGAGTCTTGTTTAAGATCGCCATTTATGCTGCCCAGCACATCTGACTCCTTTAACATCTGCCCATTCCTCTTTCTGCCCCAGTATATCTGCACACAACCATGTTTGCGGTGTTTTCGTGTCCCACAGCGACCCTTTTACCCCCTGGATTTCGGATGTGTCAGAAACTTCTCCAAGTCTCTGCACAATGTTGGCAGAGATGTTCTCCAGCTGTATTCTCCAGACTGGTCAGCTGTAGGCTAGTTGTCTAGTGATATTGGTGACCATCATCATGTTACGGCTGGCTGAAGGACTGGACCAAGGTGCAGCATGGTAAGCGTACATTTTCTCTTTATTAAAAAATGACGCCGACAAAACGAGGATCAAAAACCAAACCGTGAAGCTTTGGGCTATGTGCCCTGAATAAACACAAAGTTAACTTCCCACAAAACAGGTGGGGGAAAAGGGCACCTAAGTATGGTTCTCAATCAGAGACAACAATAGACAGCTGTCCCTGATTGAGAACCATACCAGGCCAATACATAGAAATATAACATAGAAAAAAGAACAGTCTACCCACCCCAACTCACGCCCTGACCAAACTAACACAAAGACCATAAAAATAAACTAAGGTCAGAACGTGACAGTACCCCCCCCCCCAAAGGTGCGGACTCCGGCCTCAAAACCTGAACCTATAGGGGAGGGTCTGGGTGGGCGTCTGTCCGCGGTAGCGGCTCTGGCGCGGGACGTGGACCCCACTCCACCATCGTCTTGGCCCACTTAAGTGGCGCCCTTGGCGCGACGACCCTCGCCGCCGACCTCGGACTGGGGACCCCTGCAGCGGGCCCCGAATGGACGGGAGATTCCGGCAGCACCGGACAGGCGGGAGACTCCGGCAGCGCCGGAGTGAAGGGTGGCTCTGGCAGCTCCGGAGTGAAGTGCGGCTCCTGACTGACGGGCGGCTCTGGCAGCTCTTGACTGACGGGCGGCTCTGGCAGCTCTTGACTGACGGGCGGCTCTGGCAGCTCTTGACTGACGGGCGGCTCTGGCAGCTCAGGACAGACGGGCGGCTCTGGCAGCTCAGCTCAGGACAGACGGGCGGCTCTGGCAGCTCAGCTCAGGACAGACGGGCGGCTCTGGCAGCTCAGGACAGACGGGCGGCTCTGGCAGCTCAGGACAGACGGGCGGCTCTGGCAGCTCAGGACAGACGGGTGGCTCTGGCAGCTCAGGACAGACGGGCGGCTCTGGCAGCTCAGGACAGACGGGCGGCTCTGGCAGCTCAGGACAGACGGGCGGCTCTGGCCTGCCGAGATGCACTGTAGGCCTGGTGCGTGGTGCCTGTACTGGTGGCCCCGGGCTGGGGACACGCACCTCAGGGCGAGTGCGGGGAGGAGGCACAGGATACACTGGGTCATGGCTGGATGCCAGCTTTCCCCCGGCAAATGCGGGACTCTGGCACCGAGCATACCAGCCTGTGAATACTCAGCCTCGGTACCGTGCACATCACCCCATAGCACGGGGCCTGACCAGTCCCATGCACGCCACGTGGGAACACGGCTGGCAAGGAAGCCCGAGAGGCAGCCCCCAAAATTGTTTTTTTGGGGGACACGGGAGTGTGGCAGAGTCAGGAAGCAGACCTGAGCCAACTCCCGTGTCCCCCAAAAAAACAATTTTGGGGGCTGCCTCTTGGGCTTCCTTGCCAGCCGTGTTCCCACATACCGCTGGTTCCTTTCTCCGGCTGCCTCTGCTCTCCTAGCTGCCTCCACCTGTTCCCATGGAAGGCGATCCCTTCCCGCCAGGATCTCCTCCCATGTGTAGACTCCCTTGCCGTCCAGAACGTCCTCCCATGTCCAGGAGTCCACCTTACCATGCTGCTTGGTCCATTGGTGGTGGGAGGTTCTGTTACGGCTGGCTGAAGGACTGGACCAAGGTGCAGCATGGTAAGCGTACATTTCCTCTTTATTAAAAAATGACGCCGATAAAACAAAGAACAAAAACCAAACCGTGACGCTTTGGGCTATGTGCCCTGAACAAAGACAAAGTTAACTTCCCACAAAACAGGTGGGGGGAAAGGGTACTTAAGTATGGTTCTCAATCAGAGACAACAATAGACAGCTGTCCCTGATTGAGAACCATACCAGGCCAAGACATAGAAATATAACATAGAAAAAAGAACAGACTACCCACCCCAACACACGCCCTGACCAAACTAACACAAAGACATAAAAATAAACTAAGGTCAGAACGTGACACATCAGCTGATCAATAACACTAAATAAAGGGTATACTTTTTCTGGCCAAGGACTGCACAGAGAATATCAATACCCGCATGCACATGGAAAACAAAGCGATGAATGCTCTAAACAGCTGACTGACAAAAGCAAACAATTATAAATCAACAGATACATCTAATGTATTGGAATAAAGGCAAAATTGACATTTGTTTCAAGTGACCAGGCTGAGCTGAAAGCAAGGTTGAAGATACTGTACTGTAGTTAGCCACCTCCACCAAATATTTTTTTATCAAAACAAACATCATTACCATGACAAAAATGGAAGCACCAGTCATAATATAATAAACAGCCACTGTCTATTATTTAACATTACTATTAATATAGTACTAACTTAGGAATGGATAATTGTTTACAAGTTGCAAGTTATTCCATAAAGCCATCCCCAAAAACCACATAATTTTCAACTCGTTCTGTGTTTTGGTAACTTCCTGTTAAAATTGATGGACTCTGGCTGCACTAAAGACGACGCAAAGTTTGAAGAAATGCAATGTATGCGTCAGCCATTTCTCAAACGGAGCCATCAACGTAGCTGCTATACCATTCCTTTGCGGACGGTCCCAATTGAAATGAATGACATCTGGTGCAACGCAACGGACTGCGCAGATGTAATATACATGGAGCATCAATTGGACACAGCTGTGTTTCCATCCAATTGATTACACCTGTGATAACTCGCTAGCTACTCAACATTTGCTCTCCCAATCGCCCAGCTGTCGCTTGTTGGTAGCTACAGATAATGCTTTGATAGTCTTCAAGGGTAGTATCAAACAAACCACCAACCAGTTCCATGTGTCAATAAACACCCCCTTGTTTATGTCAAATCCCCATGAGTTCACCCCCAGTCCTAACAAGCTTGCTGGCTGATGTACCTTTTGTCGCACCAACAATGAAATGCAAGTAATCTAAAAATGGAAAAAAAATGACCGGAATAACTGAATAACTGAATTATTGAAACTGCAGTAAAAGTGCAGTAACTGCAGTCGACTGTGGTATTTTGGACGCAGTGATTGCAGAATAACTGTAATGTACTGCAGCTGAACTGCAGTTATCCTGCACTGTAACTGCAGTTACACTGCAAGATTACTGCAGTAAACTTTTTTTTAAATTTTGGACACAGTATCTGCAGCTAAATTGCATTCTGACTGCAATCTTTTTTTGTAAGGGACATCATTGGAAATGAACAGACAACTAATGCCCATAAAAGGAACTAGCTAAAGGGATTATCAGACAAATTACCTTCAAGAAAGACTGCCAGAGAAATTGAAATTAGAAAGAGAACAGCCACTTGGGAAAACCAATCCATGATGTGGAGTTGGCTAGCTAGCTAGGTTAGCAAGCCACAGTCACTTGGAATTGTCAAATAAATAATTAAAATAATTAGCTTGCCAATGCCATTATTTATATTTGATTTTATTTAACCAGGTAGGCAAGTTGAGAACAAGTTCTCATTTACAACTGCGACCTGTCCAAGATAAAGCAAAGCAGTTCGACACATAACAACACAGAGTTAAACATGGAGTAAAACAAACATAAAGTCAATAATACAGTAGAAAAATAAGTATATATACAATGTGAGCAAATTAAGTGAGATAAGGGAGGTAAAGGCAATAAATAGGCCACGGTGGCGAAGTAAATACAATATAGCAATTAAAACACTGGTAGATTTGACACTAGATGAGTGTGCAAAGTAGAAATACTGGGGTGCAAAGGAGCAAAATAAATAAATACAGTAGGGGGAGAGGTAGTTGTCTGGACTAAATTATAGATGGGCTATGTACAGGTGCAGTAATCTGTGAGCTGCTCTGACAGCTGGTGCTTAAAGCTAGTGAGGGAGATAAGTGTTTCCAGTTCCAGAGATTTTTGTAGTTCGTTCCAGTCATTGGCAGCAGAGAACTGGAAGGAGAGGCGGCCAAAAGAGGAATTGGCTTTGGGGATGACAAGTGAGATATACCTGCTGTAACACGTGCTATGGGTGGGTGCTGCTATGGTGACCAGCGAGCAGAGATAAGGAGGGACTTGTCGATGACCTGGAGCCAGTGGGCTCGGCGACGAGTATGAAGCGAGGGCCAGACAACAAGAGCATACAGGTCGCAGTGGTGGGTAGTATATGGGGCTTTGGTGACAAAACGGATGGAATGTGATAGACAACATCCGATTTGTTGAGTAGGGTGTTGGAGGCTATTTTGTAAATGACATCGCCGAAGTCGAGGATCGGTGGGATGGTCAGTTTTACAAGGGTATGTTTGGCAGCATGAGTGAAGGATGCCTTGTTGCGAAATAGGAAGCCAATTCTAGATTTAACTTTGGATTGGAGATGTTTTATGTGAGTCTGGAAGGAGAGTTTACAGTCTAACCAGACACCTAGGTATTTGTAGTTGTCCACATATTCTAAGTCAGAACCGTCCAGAGTAGTGATGCTGGACGGGCGGGCAGGTGCAGGCAGCGATCGGTTGAAGAGCATGCATTTAGTTTTACTTGTATTTAAGAACAGTTGGAGGCCACGGAAGGAGAGTTGTACACAGAATGGTGTCATCTGCGTAGAGGTGGATCAGAGACTCACCAGCAGCAAGAGCGACATCATTGATGTATACAGAGAAGAGAGTCGGCCCAAGAATTGAACCCTGTGGCACCCACAGAGACTACCAGAGGCCCGGACAACAGGCCCTCAGATTTGACACTCTGAACTCTGTTGGAGAAGTAGTTGGTGAACCAGGCGAGGCAATCATTTTAGTAACCAAGGCTGTTGAGTCTGCCGATAAGGATGTGGTGATTGACAGAGTCGAAAGCCTTGGCCAGGTCAATGAATACGGCTGCACAGTATCGTTTCTTATCGATGGCGGTTAAGATATCGTTCAGGACCATGAGCGTGGCTGAGTTGCACCCATGACCAGCTCTGAAACCAGATTGCATAGCGGAGAATGTACGGTGGGATTCGAAATGGTCGGTGATCTGTTTGTTAAACAATTTAAAGGCAATGCTACCAAATACTAATTGCGTGTATGTAAACTTCTGACCCACTGGGAATGTGATGAAAGAAAGAAAAGCTGAAATAAATCATTCTCTCTACTATTATTCTGACATTTCACATTCTTAAAATAAAGTGGTAAGCCTAACTGCCCTAAGACAGAGCATTTTTACTAGGATTACATGTCATGAATTGTGAAAAACTGAGTTTAAATGTATTTGGCTAAGGCGTATGTAAACTTCCGACTTCAACTGTAGTTTGGAGCCACCAAGACTCTTCCTAGAGTTGGCCGCCTGATGATCCCTCTGACAGATTTCTAGTGTTCCTCTGTGGAGATGTGATAACCTTCCAGAAGGACAACCATCTCTGCAGCACTCCACCAATCAGGTCTTCATGGTAGAGGCCAGACGCAAATCACTCCTCAATAAAAGACACATGACAGGCCGCTTGGAGTATGCGAAAAGGCATCTAAAGGAGAGCTCCTTGTTGAAAACCTACTCCAAAGCACTCAGGACCTCAGACTGAGGCAAAGATTCACCTTCCAACAGGACAACAACCATAAGCACACAGCCAAGACAACACAGGAGTCTCTGAATGTCCTTGAGTGGCCCAGCCAGAGACTTGAAGCCGATCGAACATCTCTGGAGAGACCTGAAAATAGCTGTGCAGCGACCCCATCCAACCTGACAGGTCTTGAGAGGATCTACAGAGAAGAATAGGAGAAACTCCCCAAATGCAGGTGTGCCAAGCTTCTGGCGTTATACCCAAGAAGACTTGAGGCTGTAATTGCTGCCAAAGGTGCTTCAACATAGTACTTAGTAAAGGGTCTGAATACTTATTTAAATGTGATATTTCATACATTCTTTTACACATTTGCTAACATTTCTAAAAACGGGTTTTTGCTTTGTCATTATGGGGTATTGTGTGTAGATTGAGAAGAATAAAAAAAAAAGATTTTTATCCATTTTAGAATAAGGATGTAACAAAATGTGGAAAAAGTAAATGGGTCTGAATACTTTCCGAATGCACTTTATGTGTACTGAGATTCATGATCAAGGGCTACCTCGCTGCAAGGTGCTGCCTCATAATGGCGTTGATGATAATGTTGAAGGCAACAACGGATATTCGTTGGTCTGACTTGTTATGTTTCTTAAGCTAATTAGAGTAAAACAATTACACCATAACTAGAGGTTATCCACAACCACACTAGGGGTCGTTCGATACTGCAGGTTGTTCAACCAAATACAGTGCCCTTGTTATCAGGGATCCTTGAGACGTCCCACCTCTGACACCACCTCATTGAAGTTGACATTTTAACTGGTAAGGGTTAGGGTTAGGGTAGGGGTTATGGTTTGTGGTAAGGACGTCCTAAAGATCCAGTATTACACTAATATATGGGCGTAAATAGTTTTGACACTGCTAATTTAACACTGATTTATACTCTACTCGGCCTTGTCTCAGGATGGTAAGTTGGTGGTTGAAGATATCCCTCTAGTGGTGTGGGGGCTGTGCTTTGGCAAAGTGGGTGAGGTTATTTCCTGCCTGTTTGGGCCTGTCCGGGGGTATCATCGGATGGGGCCACAGTGTCTCCTGACCCCTCCTGTCTCAAACTACTGCAGCATAAATACCGGAGGCTATGTGTCGGGGGGCTAGGGTCAGTTTGTTATATCTGGAGTACTTCTCCTGTCTTATCCGGTGTCCAGTGTGAATTTAAGTATGCTCGCTCTAATTCTCTCTTTCTTTCTCTCTCTCTCTCGGAGGACCTGAGCCCAAGGACCATGCCTCAGGACTACCTGGCATGATGACTCCTTGCTGTCCCCAGTCCACCTGGCCGTGCTGCTGCTCCAGTTTCAACTGTCCTGCCTGCGGCTATGGAACCCTGACCTGTTCACCGGACATGCTGTTTTCAACACTCTTGAGACCGCAGGAGCGGTAGAGATACTCTCAATGATTGGCAATGTAAAGCCAACTGACATTTGTGTTGACTTGTTGCACCCTCGACAACTACTGTGATAATTATTATTTGACCATGCTGGTAATTTATGAACATTTGAACATCTTGTCCATGTCCTGTTATAATCTCCACCCGGCATAGCCTGGTTCCTCTCTAGGTTTCTTCCTTGGTTTTGGCCTTTCTAGGGAGTTTTTCCTAGCTACGGTGCTTTTACACCTGCATTGCTTGCTGTTTGGGGTTTTAGGCTGGGTTTCTGTACAGCACTTTAATATATCAGCTGTTGTAAGAAGGGCTTTATAATACATTTGATTTTACTGTGCAGTGTTTTTTCAAGAGAACACCTAATTTGGCCACAAACCTTAGTAACCTGGACACAGCCTACTCGTTTGTTCAACCCACTTGGCCGCAGAACAAGACCCACCAATTGAATTAGGCATATGTCCCCGCTGTCCCCTAGTGTGGTCGGTCATGCGTGCGGTGTCCGACTCCAGCCAGCAGTTAAAAATGCGAACGCCGACCTGGATGCCTAACCCTAATCTTCTATACTGGCCGGTGTTTCCTGAGGCTCGTGCGTGTGCTCTGCCTCTCGGTCTAGTCCGCTACACTTGCACGCAGTGTGTCAGTGTCTGGGTCTCGCTGCCTGTTGGCAACGGGTGGAACGAGGGAAGGGAAAATCCAGGACCGTTTTTACATACTCAATGGTTGATTGACGACAGACATATACGGTTCTCTCAAGATGGTGGGGCGTACAAGCAATGGAACTCACAAGTATGCATGCGATCCTGTTGCACCGGGTGTGGCCGGACGCAGGAGGGAATCGGGCACGGTAAGTTCGCTAACCAACTGTGTACACTTACCTATAGCCTAAGTGTACTATGACACGATGTCAGGACCATTATGGCACGGGACATAATGGACTTGGGCTATTCGCATGTTAGAAATTAAGTGGACTATCAGGTACTTTCTCCCATGTTACTTTTAGTGGCTGTAGTGAAATTCAACACATGACAACTAAAGTTGTCTCTGACTATGAGACAGTGTCTTATATGTTTTTGAACTTTCATTTCAAGATGAAAAGTCTAGGAGACTCTTACATTAAGTGGTTGAAGGACGGAAAGTGAGAGGATGGTCTGGGAGTAGAAAGAAGTAAAGATAGAGAAGTAATAAGGTCTATTCTGTGTATCAGTGTAATTCAGTGGAAAACAGATACTGTTCCCTGTATATTCTTAAATGTGTTCTCTCCTCTTTTCTCCCATAACAACTGGTCCCCAAAAGCACTGGATAGGTGTGTCTACTGCTGTAAAAGCCTTCTGCTTTCACCTATCCTGATGTGGTCAGAGGAAAGGGGACAAGAAACAGAAGCTGGTTAAGACTGTTGGGACACCGCACAGGGAGGAACCTCAATGTGCATGTATCATACTACTTTCACCTATATTGTGTTTTCAGAGGAGAGGAGAGCAACTGTAGACTAATGAGACATAGCCTCCTAGACATTGATGCTCAATGCCGTCCTTCACGGATGGTCCTAGCCAGCTCAGCCAATCCTTGTTCTCTATGCAAATGATACAGTGGGATCTGTGCACTGATTGGAGCTCTCTCTCATATTTGTCGTCGCCATGGCTAGAGTTTGGAGGCGCTTGGCTGCTGGTCTGTGAGTGAGAGATCACTCTGCCAAAGAGAGAGGGGGAGGAGAGAGGGGTGGAATAGAGGGAGGGAGAGAAGAGGGCAGAGTGGGTGGGGATACAGAGGGAAGTGAAGAGGGAGGGGGAGAAGGCAGAGGGAGGAAGAGAGGGAGGAAGAGAGGGCGGTAGAGCGAAATAGAGAGAGAGAGAGCGAGAGGGATCATCTCACTGATGCTGAGTCACAGACACGGGGTTCAGCCGCCGTATCCCATGAGCCTTTAGGGGAAACATGGAGGAGCTCGAGCACACCTGCCCCCAGCCGCGCACGGTAGGGTGTGTTTGTGTGTGAAGGAGAGAAAGAGGGAGAGGCTGGCTAGTCTTCTTGTTATGAAACAGATCCACTGTCTGTGTGTGTCTTTGCGGGATGCTCTGAGTGTTGAATGGACTGTGTGTGTCTGTGTGGAGGATGGGGGGTTGGGCGTGTTTCGCAGTATTGGCAGGGGTGTGTGTGTGTGGGCATAGGCAGCCTGGCATAGATCTCCTGATGAGGACACAAAAACGCAAGGATACAGAGGGGCGATGCTAGCTCCATGCCAGCTCCATTCAGTCTCGGTCTTTGTTATTCCCTTTTATTATTTGTGCCTCTCTCCTTCTCTTCATCATATCCTCCTCCCTATTCCCACACCCCTGTGCCTCTCTCCTTCTCTTCATCATATCCTCCTCCCTATTCCCACATCCCTGTGCCTCTCCCTCTCTTTCTTTCCTCCTGTGTGCTACCATCACAGCGTTGTGGTTGTTTTTTTTAGTTGAGTTTTTTTTATTTTAGTTAATCCTTCTTAGACCAGATGTCTGCTGTGCCAGTTTCAGGGCTTTAGTGAGCACATTCGCTGCTGTCAATCTGATCTGTCGATCGTCCGAGGCCACCGCCTGCCCTTTGTCCACACTGGGCTCCTCCCCCTTCTCACCTTGCAGTGGATTGTGGGAGAAACGTTACCTCAGTGCGTCCTCCTCACTGTTCTGTTCTGTCCGATCTGTTACTATGGGGATGGGAGCTCACAAGGCGGTTGCTAGCCAAGACCATCTGATGATGTTATGATCATCTCCACCTCCTTTCTGTTCTTCATCATCCCTTATCCAAATGGAATATGTAGAGGTGGAACTACCTTTAAATATTCAGTGTTAAGGATGACAAATGTAGACATGTATTAATATGAACAATCTAACATCCCATTATCTCTCTCTGTGAATAAGATCTAGTCTCCCAGGGTAACATATAGTCTCCAGTATATGTCTGTTCTCTCCTGTGTTTGGGAGTGGATCCAAGAAGTTACTGGGGACAGAAAGTCATGCATGTTCCAATTCCTTTTTCTCTCCCCCCTAGAGAGAGAGAGAGAGAGATGGAAAACGAGGTGTTGGTAGAGGGAGGGATGAAGTTCCATTTTAGCCAGTAGCAGATCAATAGCACTGGGTGCTGCTCGTTCCCTCATCATGTAATCAATAGTTGTGATAGAGAATAGATATCAGGCCTGATCAATAATCTAATTACTGGAATTGTGCCAGAGAGAGACAGGGGATGACTATCCAGAAGGGGACATGAATGTCATTCAACTTTCCTTCTCTCCTCCATCGCCTTCCTTCTCTCCTCTTTTTATCTCACTATCCTTCCCTGTATCTCCTGTTCTTCTCTTCATACCCCTCTCAAATTACATGTTTTCAGGTTTTATCACATTATTTCCATCCTTTTCTTCCCCTCCTTAACACACTCTTCACCTATAATGTTGTGTCTCAGACTCCATACCATTTTTGGTTTGTTGTGAGGAGTGAGTTTTGTAGGGGTTTGAATTGGATGCATGTGCTGTTCTAATATGCTGTTGTTAGCACTATTATACTGAACAAAAAGCACGTAACAGTTCAATCTCTCATCCCTCTCTCAGATGCTGACTGAGCCTGCTCTCTTTGCTAAGGACACCAGCTGTGAGTGTCACGCCCCTCATGAGAGACTCTCCATTGCTCAAGCCCGCAGAGGGACCCCAGGTATACCTCCTCTCATCCTCTGTTACGCGCCCCTCTATCACTCTTTTCTCACTATTCCTCCTCTCATCCTCATTCTTCATCCTCTCTTCCTACCATCCTCAGCATCTTCCCTCATAACCATCTCCTCTCCTTTTCCACCTCCTCTCCTCCTCTCCTCACATTCACTTACAACATCATCAGGAGAGGAGAGGAGAGAGTATGTGTTAGATGTACACTCTGTGTGTCTGTCCTCTACAGTAGACCGTCCAGTGCGTGTATATGCAGATGGGATATTTGATTTGTTCCACTCCGGCCATGCCAGAGCTCTGATGCAGGCCAAGAACCTCTTCCCCAATGCATACCTCATAGTGGGAGGTATGCACACACACATGTAGATATGTACACAAACACACACATTCATAAACATGTGGATATAATGACTCTTAGTATGAATAACTCATACATGTTTTGCTATCTGTTTCTTTGTACCTGTTTCATGTGTGTTTGTTTGTCTGTGTATGCTTGTTTGTCTGTGTGTGTCAGTGTGTAGTGATGAGCTGACCCATAAGTATAAGGGTTTCACTGTGATGACGGAGGATGAGCGGTACGAGGCTCTGAGACACTGTCGCTATGTCGACGAAGTGGTCCGAGATGCACCATGGACGCTCACACAGGACTTCCTGGAAAAGCACAAGGTGTGTGTTTGTCTATTCCCATCAAAGCTTTCTGTGTGTGTGTGTGTGTGTGTAGAGACTATTTATGATGCATGCAGGAATGTCTCTTTTCTGTGTGTCAGTTTATCTGCATGTGTTATTTTGTTTCTCCCGTGCTATGTGTAGACTGTGTATAGAGATTGTGTAGAGATGGGGTATATATTGTGTGTAGACTGTGTAGAGATGGGGTATAGACTGTGTATAGACTGTATAGAGATTGTGTATAGATTCTTGTCTTGTGTTCTGATTGTTTCTCAGATCGATTTTGTGGCTCATGACGATATCCCATACTCCTCAGCAGGAACTGAGGACGTCTACAAACACATCAAGGAGGCAGGTGAGTGTGTGTGTGTGAAGCTGTATTTATGATCAGTGTATGTGTTCCTGTGTGCATGTTTATAATGTATTTATAATGTGTGTGTGTTCATGTTCGTACATGTGTGTATTTATAATGTGTGTTTGCGTGTTCATGTGTGTGTGTGTGTGTGTTCATGTTCGTCTATGTGTGTGTGTGTGTTCCAGGCATGTTCGTGCCAACTCAGAGGACAGAGGGTATCTCGACCTCTGACCTGATCACTCGTATTGTACGAGACTACGACCTCTACGCTAGACGCAATCTACAGCGGGGCTACACCGCTAAAGAGCTCAATGTCAGCTTCATCAACGTAAGTGTGTGTGTCTACCTTAAAAATAACGTGTGTGTACTCCATACACTGAGAACATAACTGATGTCTTTCAACGAACACACAAACAGACATACAGTATGTTCTGTCTGTATTTGTTGAGAGACACATATAGGTAACTGACAAAATAACAGAAACACCTGAGTTAATTAGGGATACAAAGTATATTGAAAGCAGGTGCTTGCACAAAGGTGTGGAATTAACATCACATCATGCTTAGGGTCATGTATAAAAATGCTGAGCAGGTACAGTTGCCCATTATTTTGGCTACCATGGCTAGAAGAAGAGATCTCAGTGACTTCGAAAGAGGGAGGATTGTTGGGGCACGTTTGGCCAGAGCTTCAGTGACGAAGACTGCTCAACTTGCTGATGTTTCACCATATGCCATGGCCGTCTGTCACCAGCTCTCAACCCAACTGAACACTTATGGGAGCGGCGCCTGAGACAGCGTTTTCCACCACCATCAAGAAAAACACCATATGATGGAATTTCTTGTGGAACAATGGTGTCACATCCCTCCAATAGAGTTCCAGACACTTGTAGAATATATGCCAAGGCACATTGCAGCTGTTCTGTGGTGGCCCAATGCCCTTTTAAGACACTATGTTGGTATTACCTTTATTTTGGCAGTTACCTGTATGTCAGTTACGTTCCTACAACATTCCTACAACCTTTCTACAACCTCAGGAGAAGAAGTACCGCCTGCAGAACCAGGTGGACCGTATGAAGGAGAAGGTGAAGACTGTGGAGGAGAAGAGTAAACACTTTGTCTACCGCGTGGAGGAGAAGAGCCATGACCTCATACAGAAGTGGGAGGAGAAATCACGGGAGTTCATCGGTAACTTCCTGGAACTGTTCGGCCCAGATGGAACATGGGTAAGCTAAAGCCTGTCTCTAATGCGCCACTCATGGACATACTCCAATCACTCATCTGACATTTCACTTCTTTTTCGCAAATTTGATCTATGAACCTAAACTGTGTTTAGCTTCAACCTCTAGCCTAGTCCTAGTCTTTGAAGTGATAGTTCTCTCACAAACCTCTCTCTCTCCTTACCTTAACAGAAACAGGTGTTTAGTGAGCGTAGTGGTCGGATGATCTCCTACGCCCTATCACCCCACGGGTCGCCTAGTAACAGTCCCCCCCGGCAACTGTCTCTGTCTCGTTCCCCGTCTCCCCCCTCGCGCTGGCTTCACCCCCGACCAGCCTCCCCTTCCTCACCCAAAGGGGCTTCCGCCTCTTTCAGTAGCATGAGTGAAGAAGATGAGAACGAGAAGTAGGGGCCTGGACTGTGGAACAGACACTTGACACCACGCATATACACACACACCTAACAGCTGATGCCATGCATACACACACACACACACACCCAAGACCACATACTCACTTACTGCCTGAAAGGTGCTGTCACACGCACACACATTCTCTCTCTCTCTCCGACATCCCCTTCCACACACTGGCAGCAATGACTGGATGCTGAAGGAAGTTGTAGATATGCAAGACAGAAGGGGGTCATGGGAAATGTAGTGTAGTGCTGTAGCACGAAGAAGCCATCAGTCTCTGTTGCCTGGGCAATGAAGCAGACAGGAATGTAGAGAACAGAAGACGATGCGACTGACCTGTTTTTGATTGCTCAGGTCTGACAGAGACGGTAAATAAAAGAACGCCTGTTGATCATATCATTCCATCATTTTATGTCCTCCTTTTTCTCTATCCTTTTGATTTTAAATCTCATGTTATGGTCATATTTTAGAGAAAAACCAGGGTAAACATGATAGAAGATATTTTCTGCAATTTCACAACAATTGTCTGCAGTATGACTATCTGCATTGTGATATTAAGTGAGTAGCAGGGTTGGGGTCAATTGCATTTTAATTTCGGTCAAACCAAATTCCAATTTGAAATGTTCCTAATTGAAAATAATCTGAATTTTAGTGTACTTCCTGAATTGAAATGGCCCCAACCCTGGTGAGTAGACCTACACCATTACAGAACTCTCCAGATAGAGATTGAATTTATAGACAAACCGAGACAGTTCTCTATACAGTAAGAGAATAGACTGTCTGCACCATTCTGTTTCTAATTGCATCATTCTGTAATGTGATGCATACTGACTGTGCCCTAGTTTGTAGGTTTAAGAGAGAAACACTGTCCTCTAGAGGAGTAAGTAACTGCAGCCTTCCTGGGAGACAAGAGGCCACTTCAGACTACGGACATGCAACCCACAGAATTACAAATAATTCTGTACCAGATTATTTGCCATAGCAACTAGTCTCCCTAGGCAGAAGTGTTGCCTCCCACAGTGCTAGGTGGGAGATTTCCGAGACTACATAGCAACACAAATTAATGGATGTTACATTTCAACAACAGTAACACCATGGAACTCAGTACGTGATTGGTGATTGCATAATGAACAAAACACTTGGAACTTCAGTATCAGGGATGTCCCCCCCATGCTTTCCCAATATAGCCGCCTGCCCGGCCCATCAATTGTAAACAGTGCTTTCAACTGGAGAAACTGATCTGTCAATTTATTTGCTTTTAGAGAATGTACAATTGTGACAGCTTATTCAGGAGCCTTCCTTATTAGAAACGAGAGATCAAAGGTTGTATAGTACAGAGATGGCCAGTGTTATCCACAAAGGGCTGGTGTGGTCCTAGAATCAGGTGTTATAACTTGGCTGGAATAAAAGCTTGCACCCACATTGGTCCTTTGTGAATAAGATTGATCCGCCCTGCTGTCGTAGAATCATTGTGCCCTCCTCTTGCTAGTCACACGACACAGAACTGTTCTTCAACTCGATGTCTCTCGCTACGACACCTCACAGGCCACAACTGTTCCACAGCGGATACCCACATAACATCACTTCCTGCCACACCTCCTGATCCACCTTAGTGACGTTCTTGTCCTGTATGCATCATATGTAATCCTGCACTGTGTGTACAAGATTGGGAATGTGTGTTTCTGTTTGTATCGTCTTATTTTCTAATGTCTAATTCCTAATGGCGTAATATGTAAATAAAAAAAAATGAAAGTCATTGAAAGTGAAGTAGATTGGTGATTGAGAGGAAACATCTCTTTTTCAACAGATTGACTCATTTGCACACACGCATAGAAAAAAAACTGTCTGTTTTGTTCTCTTTATTGTAGCTTTGGAAAATTGACAGTAGGTATTGCAAGCTTGACCTCATGCTGAATACCTCTATATGGTTGTATATCACTGTGTCTACTATCTACGGTAGCCGCTACTGTAGCACATGTATGCATACAAAAGTTACTGTTGTGATAAGATGGGCTGCAAATGTCTGCACACACTTTCTCTACAGGGAGGAGTTCATACAAAGTGCTCAGTCATCTCTTACATCAGAGATACAGAAAGGATGTATGAGTCATAACTTCACACCAGTTCAATATATTACCATACTATATATACTATATAAGCTACTAATACCTTAGAGGTACAAAAAGGTAAAGAAGGATTCACTACCTCATCTACAGCTAAGCCCACTTTAAAACTCATTTTAGGTGCCTCCTTGGCAGTGCTGGAATGAGTTGTTCAGGTTTTGCTGAAAACTGAGAATGGATGATGTCAGATCAGCGCTCCATGATTGGTCCAAGTTTGGCCCCACTTTTCATAAACCGGCCAATGAGAATGAGGATAACTAGAAACACAAACAAACAAGCTAATATTATCCCAGAGTTAACTAAGACAATTGATTCTTATCAGAGAGGCCTGAATGAAATGTAATCCACATACGAAGACATTGATGAAGAAAAACGGTATGTGTATACTGTAGATGATGACTTTTAAAATCAAAAAAGAGGGAAAGAGCCCTCTGGAATAATCATCATCCAGTTACACAAAAATAAATGCTAAAAAAATTGAAGTAAAAAACAAATTATCAAGAATCAACCATTTTCCTATGCAAAATAACCCTTGTTTCAAGGAACACAAGATGTTTGTTCAGGTCCATACTCCTGCACAAACAATGGAGTTTCAAAATGCCCGCTGTTGTACACTACAATGCCACAGATTCTTCTTCACACTTAAATACAAATATTAATCTCATCCAATCCCTTCCATCCTTGAAGAGCGTTATTCACACACTTCAACCAATGACAGCTATTACATGTCTTATCGGAAAACCATTCAAAATACTAGTTGATGTTCAAGTTCGTTCAATGTTCAGAAGGTTTAGTAATACCACTACTAGGTGAATTACAAGGTTGAGTCGGTGTGGCGTTGTTAGCGATAGTCTTTGTTAACGTGAGAATGTTCATATTGCTTTGCAGGGTTGATGGTGCCACAGATGGACAAACAAGGCTAACAAAATGTAGCCATCTTTAGGATCGGTCATGTAGCCTTTGCATGGTCTTATCAGGGTGTGGAAGGAGCTGGGAGGGTTAACAGTAACACATGTCATGCTGGAGAGGTTTATAAGCAATAAGCTACAGGAAAGACAAGGCTCACATGGTGAACCATCGTTAGTTAACATTAGCATCCTGAAAACATCCATTTTCTTTGAGACTCAGAGCAGTGTTTCCCATAGAAAACCTCCTAAATGGGGCACCAAGTTGTCCAATAGAAACCAATTAACTCCAAAGGTTTTTAGAAAAGGGGCAAGACAGCTAGGTGGGCTGTCTGAGTATACAGTTTTAACCTTTCAAAGGGTTCAGGAAGGATCAGTATCGCTGGTTAGGATCTGGGGCAAAGATTGAGGATGCCTATTTCACTAGGTTCTCCTCTCAATCCAACACAGTAAAAACATAATAAAACAGTTTAAATTAAACTATAGCCATCGGGGCATTTATCATGCAATACTGTTTCTTAACTCCTCAGTTCTAAGTCTCCCCCTCTTTCTGAGATAATGGAATAATAATTAATAAAAAAATACATCTGTTTGTTCCGGATGCTTTCTATAATATAATGCAACATGCGTAATGCATAATAACTATCTTCAGTTAGTTTAAAGCTTGTTTCCATTGTTCCTAAAATGTTCTTATAGGTCTAGTTAGTCACTGCAAATCTCTTTTCTATAACTTGGCATTGGCCACGCCGCTGTACCCATGACAATCGTAACTATGACAACTGCCCACCCTGACCCTCTTTGTGCCTAATTAACCTCGTGCCCGGGTCGAATTGCTGGCGCACATAGTCTGGTAACAGGGTGGTCATTGCTATCTGGGATCCTTGGGATGTCCCTACCTTAACCCTTTTACATTTCAACTTCAATGGGGTAGGGATGTCCCAAGGACTCCAGATAGCAGGGACTGTAATAGGGTGGGACTGGTTAGACCTTAGGGCGTGTTGATTTACTGAGTGCCATGCTAATCAAGTCAAATTCTAAGCGAATCACACAACTATGAGGCATGTCTTTAAATTGAGGCAGGAGAGGGTGGTCACTAGTTATCACAGCCACAACGTCATAAACCCTGCCTATCTCTAAAATGTCTCTTCTTAAACCTAACCTTAACCAAACTGCTAACTTTATGCTTAACCCTAACCTTAAATTAAGACCACAAAGTACATTTTTGTAGCCAATGTTGACTTTGTGACAGTGGAAGCTAGTGGTAACCGACAGGAAGTGAGAGATATCAACCGTTTTATTAGCTGGGACTTTGCAAAATTGTTAATCAAAATAAATGTTCTATTACATAAACAATATTATTTTGGGGAAACCCAATTGATTCGGAGTTTGGCGTATAAAGTTTATATATGAAAACAATTTCTAATATGCATACTTTCAGATTTTCCGAACTCACTTCCTTCTTTAAATCACTTATGCTTTGAAGTCCACAATGTAGCTGGGGTATGTTCTCAGGGTTGGGCTAGATGGCGATGGACAGAGATCAGACAATTAAAATTGACGTCTGTTTTCACCGCTCCTACCATAGTCTCCCATTCAAGTTCCATTCTGAGGCGCTGTGAGACCAGACGGATCAACAGAGAGCGCCGGCCGGTGGATGAGATTAGTGCCCATTCAAAACTATGTCCTCAAAGGGAGAAAAGGAGCTCATTTTCCCTTTTCTCTGTCGGGCCTGAAACCAAACCTTCAGCCTGTCACAGCTGCTTTGTAGGGGAGAGAAGAGAGAAACAGAGGTTCTATTATGTTTGACTGAACAAACCGAGACTGGACACAGAGAGAGCAGAACAGAAACCTTTCCCAGCCCAAAGACAGAGCCTCTAGCTGCAGTAGCTGGAGAGAACCACAAGGGAGTGCTGTGGTCAGTAAAGCTGAAGATAAGGGATCGAAGGAAAGAGTGGCTGAACTCAACCATCTCAAACTGACTGTCTGTCCACCAATCTGGTCACTGTAGTCCCACTTAAAACAGATTGTGAAGAGGAACAACTGACCAAATAACCTATCAGAGGAGTCAGGGGGTGGGGCTAAAATCCTGTTCCAAAGTCCACCCTGGGACAACAACATCAATGACTGCAGAGAGGGCGCTGTGTCGCCGCGGCAGCTGAAGTTAAACCCATGATGATTTTGTTAGCGAGGGGATCATTGAAGGGGCAGAGTTCAGTGTGCCAGGCAGGTGGGCGGGGGAAGCATTTTAGGGCAGAGTTATCGGTTGGCCTTGTAATTTGATTTGCTGGTGTCTCGTGGCTCTTTGCTCGGGTTGCTCCAATCGTCTGCCTCAGGGCTGGTCTGGTAGTGTCGCCATGCCGACTTATTAAAGACGGGCAGGCGCTCGAACGACTCACTGGACAGAGCCTGATTTGGGGGCGGGACAAAAGAAGAACCAATGAAAAGGGATGGAGTGATGTTGATAGTTAATTGTATTACAGAGCAGAGGTATATCAGAGTCTGAAAATCACAGAGTAACATCAAAATGATTTGTGGTGTGAGAGAAGCCCCTCCTACCTTGAGATAAATGACAGCATCAGTGCCAACCCCTTCCATGGAGTAGAGCTTCAGGTCTCCCTGAAAATACCTGGCATACAGCCTGGAGATGGGAAGACCATAGCCAAAACCAGCCTGGAAGCAGGGAGGGAGAAGGAAGATAAAGTTGGGAGTCAGAGATAGCAGACAAGAGGGGGGAGAGAAATGACATAGGTGACAGTGTAGTATAAGGGAAGTCACTTCTTCAGAAGAAGTTGTTTACAATCACTACAGAAAAACACTGGCATCTGTTACTGGCTTCAGAATGATGAGTCAGAAAACCTGAAAAATATGGGGAACAATGTGTATGTGTGTACCAGTGGGACAGTGTTGGAGGGTTCTAGGCTGGGCGTGGGGGCAGTAGAGTACATGTAGTTAAACAGACGATCGATCTTCCTCAGAGGTACACCTCCACCCCGATCACTGATCTGACAGAGATAGATAAAAGAAAAAGGGAGAGAAAGAGGATATGTCACGACTGTACATTTGACACACTGGGTAAAAGATGGTGAATATAACAATTTATAGAGCATTTATCATACATCCCACTCATAGACGGCATGTCTAAGTATTGGCAAGTGTGTGTGTTACCTTTATGGACAGGTCCTCTTTTCCTAGTGTGACTTTGGCCTTCACCGGAGGTAAGCCCTCCTTACTGTCCTCATGGAGCTCCACAGAGGCCCGCATAGAGTTCTACACACACCAAACACTTTTATTAGTATGATGATGGTCGTGCATTGTGTACTTGTGTGTGTGCGTGCGTGTCACACCTTGAAGAGTTCAAACAGCATGTGGAAGAGGTGAGAGGGAACATACACAGCCTGGATCGATTTGTCTTTGTCTTGTTTCACTGTGACACAGGGAGAGAAAATAAGATCTCTCATACACACACACACACACACACACACACACACACACACACACACACACACACACACACACACACACACACACACACACACACACACACACACACACACACACACACACACAGTGGGGCAAAAAAGTATTTAGTCAGCCACCAATTGTGCAAGTTCTCCCACTTAAAAAGATTAGAGAGGCCTGTAATTTCCATCATAGCTACACTTCAACTATGACTGACAAAATGAGAAAAGAAAATCCAGAAAATCACATTGTAGGATTTTTAATGAATTTATTTGCAAATTATGGTGGAAAATAAGTATTTGGTCAATAACTAAAGTTTATCTCAATACTTTGTCATTGCCAACAAAGGGTATAATAACAGAGGTCAAACGTTTTCTGTAAGTCTTCACAAGGTTTTCACACACTGTTGTTGGTATTTTGGCCCATTCCTCCATGCAGATCTCCTCTAGAGCAGTGATGTATTGGGGCTGTTGCTGGGCAACACAGACTTTCAACTCCCTCCAAAGATTTTCTATGGGGTTGAGGTCTGGAGACTGGCTAGGCCACTCCAGGGCCTTGAAATGCTTCTTACGAAGCCACTCCTTCATTGCCCGGGTGGTGTGTTTGGGATCATTGTCATGCTGAAAGACCAAGCCACATTTCATCTTCAATGCCCTTGCTGATGGAAGGAGGTTATCACTGAAAATCTCACAATACATGGCCCCATTCATTCTTTTACACGGATCAGTCGTCCTGGTCCCTTTGCAGAAAAACAGCCCCAAAGCATGATGTTTCCACCCCCATGCTTCACAGTAGGTATGGTGTTCTTTGGATGCAACTCATCAATCTTTGTCCTCCAAACACAACGAGTTGAGTTTTTACCAAAAAGTTATATTTTGGTTTCATCTGACCATGTGACATTCTCCCAATCTTCTTCTGGATCATCCAAATGCTCTCTAGCAAACTTCAGACGGGCCTGGACATGTACTGGCTTAAGCAAGGGGACATGTCTGGCAATGCAGGATTTGAGTCCCTGGCGGCGTAGTGTGTTACTGATGGTAGGCTTTGTTACTTTGGTCCCAGCACTCTGCAGGTCATTCACTAGGTCCCCCCGTGTGGTTCTGGGATTTTTGCTCACCGTTCTTGTGATCATTTTGACCCCACGGGGTGAGATCTTCCGTGGAGCCCCAGATCGAGGGAGATTATCAGTGGTCTTGTATGTCTTCCATTTCCTAATAATTGCTCCCACAGTTGATTTCTTCAAACCAAGCTGCTTACCTATTGCAGATTCAGTCTTCCCAGCCTGGTGCAGGTCTTCAATTTTGTTTCTGATGTCCTTTGACAGCTCTTTGGTCTTGGCCATAGTGGAGTTTGGAGTGTGACTGTTTGAGGTTGTGGACAGGTGTCTTTTATACTGATAACAAGTTCAAACAGGTGCCATTACTACAGGTAACGAGTGGAGGACAGAGAAACCTCTTAACTTCTTCGATATAGGGGGTTCTCTTAATTTTTGGATAAAAAAACGTTCCCGTTTTAAACAAGATATCTTGTTACGAAAAGATGCTCGACTATGCATATAATTGACAGCTTTGAAAAGGAAACACTCTGACGTTTCCAAAAAGATATTATCTGTGAGTGCCACAGAACTTATGCTACAGGCGAAACCAAGATGAAATTTCAAACAGGAAATGCCCCAGATTTTGAAGGCGCTGTGTTCTAATGTCTCCTTATATGGCTGTGAATGCACCAGGAATGAGCCTACACTTTCTGTCGTTTCCCCAAGGTGTCTGCAGCATTGTGACGTATTTGTAGGCATATCATTGGAAGATTGACCATAAGAGACTACATTTACCAGGTGCCCGCTTGGTGTCCTCTGTCGAAATTATTGCGTAATCTCCAGCTGCGTGCATTTTTCTATTTGCTTCAGAGGAGAAACCCAACTGCCACAAATGATTTATCATCGAATAGATATGTGAAAAACACCTTGAGGATTGATTCTAAACAACGTTTGCCATGTTTCTGTCGATATTATGGAGTTAATTTGGAAAAAAGTTTGGCGTTGTAATGACTGAATTTTCAGGGTTTTTTCTTAGCCAAACGTGATGAACAAAATGGAGCGATTTCTCCTACACAAATAATATTTTTTGAAAAACTGAACATTTGCTATCTAACTGAGAGTCTCCTCATTGAAAACATCCAAAGTTCTTCAAAGGTAAATCATTTTATTTGAATGCTTTTCTTGTTTTTGTGAAAATGTTGCCTGCTGAATGCTATGCTTAATGCTATGCTAGCTATCAATACTCTTACACAAATGCTTGTGTAGCTATGGTTGAAAAGCATATTTTGAAAATCTGAGATGACAGTGTTGTTAACAAAATGCTAAGCTTGTGAGTGAATATATTTCTTTCATTTCATTTGCGATTTTCATGAATAGTTAACTTTGCGTTATGGTAATGAGCTTGAGGTTATGATTACGCTCCCGGATACGGGATTGCTCGACGCAAGAAGTTAAAGAAGAAGTTACAGGTCTGTGAGAGCCAGAAATCTTGCTTGTTTGTAGGTGACCAAATACTTATTTTCCACCATAATTTGCAAATAAATTCATTAAAAATCCTACAATGTAATTTTCTGGACTTTTTTTCTCATTTTGTCTGTCATAGTTGAAGTGTACCTATGATGAAAATTACAGGCATCTCTCATCTTTTTAAGTGAGAGAAGTTGCACAATTGGTGGCTGACTAAATACTTTTTTGCCCCACTGTATATATAATCACAGCAGGACTAAATCTGGCCTCTGCAACCATCATCTCTAAATAGGAGCAGTCCTGTGGCTACATCACTTCCCTTTAAAGGTGGAGCTCTGTTATCTCTCACACAGAGAGGGATCAGAGATGTTATGAAACGACAAACATACTGTAAAGTGTGTGTTTCGACAGCATATAGAGATCAAAGATATCACGAGACAGTGAACAAAGTTTGTGTGTGTGTTGACTGTACATTAGTCAATATGGAGGGGGATCAGAGATGTGGTAAAACAGAGCAGATGTCTTACTGTTGAACTCTTGGATCTGGAGTGCAGGGGCAGCAAGGTAGTACTGTTCACACAGCATCTTGGCTGTCTCATAGGCATCTGAAACAGGAAGGCAGTGTCACATGATGGACAGATGGATACATGCCATCATACACACAACTATCTAAGAAAAGCAGAACCATTTAGGGGTGGTAACGAGAGCTGAAAATGGAGAAAGAGGAAGAGACTAAGGGGAGAGAGATGACTATTGTTTTGCTTCAGAAAACTGCCATCATCACTATTGTGTATCTATTATTACGTGTTTTTGCTTTCTATTATGTCTTTGTCTGTGTTGATGGAAAGGACTCGCAAGTAAGCATTTCACTGTTAGTCTCCACCTGTTGTTTACAGATCATGTGACAAATACACCTTGATCTGTTACCACTGCTTCTGAAAAACACAGTGAGTCAGACAAAGACACACACCCCCCTTGACCAGTCCTCACCTTTGACTACTTCAGCCACGTTGCAAGTGGGGTCTATGCTGCCTATATGTTTGGGGTGGGCTGGGTTAGTGTCATTGCCGAACAGGAGAGCTGAGGAGACAGACAGACATGAACATAATGGATACCATAGTTCCCCCAAAGACATAACGTCTTTACACACACACACTGTCCACATATCTTAAACAGCGTCCAGTGGACATGTGCATATTAACGTGCTGTAAATGTGTGTCAAGAGTGTGTGCTCTCACTGTGTTGGTTGATGAGCATGCGGAAGGATATGCGGTTGGTGTAGAAGCGGTCCAGAAAGTACTGGATGTTACTGCTGATGAAGGGGTCAAAGCCAAACTTCTCCTTGTACTCTATAACCCCCTGGGCCATGGTAGGGACCACGTCATTATGACGATTACGGATCTCGATCAACAACTCCAGGAAACTGAGAGAGAGCGAGAGCGAGAGCGAGAGCGAGAGAGAGAGAGAGAGAGCGAGAGCGAGAGCAAAAACAACTTATTTCTTCTGACTTACAGTGGTCAGCTGGGGTTGTTATCAGTGGTTCCTATCTAAATCTCTCTCACATGGTGTGAACACTGTTATGGTATAAATATACATGATTATCTGGACAGGTAAGTCCAGGGGTTTAGCATCAGGTGAGTATGAGGACAAGGGCACAGGCAGTTAGCAGTAAGCTACCCTCTACCCCTCCACCTCTTCATAGCTCCCCTCATCCCCCTCTCCTCCAAACATCCTTCTCACAGGTTCTCACACCTGCGGTCTTCAGTTCAACATCAGATGATTGATCTGTTGAACCAACAAGGAATAAAATATCTAGAAAAAACATTGTCCTCCATACTCACTCATTGAGGGCCTGAGGATCCTCTGGTTTTCTGTTCTCATACCCCAACAGCTCCACAAAGCTCTGCATGTACCTGAAGGGAACACACACACAGTTCATTCAATATGTTTGGGGTATGTAAATTGGGGTATGGGGTATGTTTGTGCTGATGTCACTAGCATGTTTGTGTGTTATGACTCATTCTCACTAGACTGGTCCCATATGTTTTTGTGCTTTTGCCAACTCCATTGCTCATCGTCAAGTGTTTGGCATGATAGCATAAACAGACTGGCACTCAGGCTAAATGTCTCACCATTTCTGCACCAGTTTGATTGAGGGCTGACTGAGCAGGTTATCAGGCAACAGGTTGACCTCTCTCATGGTGTTAGCCAGCCTCACCGGCAGCTCCTTCCTCAGGAACATAAAGGATGTCTTCTCACACGCATTGTCCCGACCTAGAGGAGGAGAAGGGAGGGGAAGGGAGGGGGTCTTTTAAAAGTTGACTGGGAAAATGCACTCTAAAAAGCAAATGGCATTCTACCATGATGTTCAACTTCTCTGTCTGAAAAAGCAACAAAAGACACCCCTCTATTGATGTGAACAAATGGACATCCCACCATGGTTTACAATGTGATTAATGCTGGAAATACCAGAGCTGCTGTGTGTTTGACTATAGGCACATCCCAGCATCTCTTTCTCACTTACATACACAGTCCACATGCTATCCATAGATACTTCAATGTGTGTTCGGAAACAGCAATGAGTAATGTTTGTTTAACTTCTAGGGAAAGGCGCCGAAGGTAACTAATGCTGGGCCGAGGCGTGGCTAATTTGATAAGAAAGGCTAAAATAGGCTGAACGCACTCAGAAAATAGGCAGACTGTCTCCCTATTTTCTGAGTGTGTTTAGCCTATTTTAGCCTTTCTTATCACAGGCAAGTATGCGCACACACACACACACACACACACACACACACACACACACACACACACACACACACACACACACACACACACACACACACACACACACACAGAGAGAGCGAGAGTTACAGTGGTTGGATAACAGCAGTGGTCCTCCTGAGCAGTCTCTGGTTCCCAGGCCCAGACACAAAGGCAGGATTATGAAACAATTCCGGTGACGCAACAAGACACAAGCTGTTATCACTGTAGACCTGTTCAACTAGTAATAAACAGCCCTCGGTACACCTGTGAGAGTAGCCTATCTGTATGACAGATGGAGAGAGAGATAGGGGGAAGAAACAGAAAGCTTTCCTTTTGACTTCATTAACTAAACTGTTGCTTAGCAGTCAGAAACTGATGATTTAACAGAAGGCACATAGGGGAGCATGTTATTAACCCATACTCAGCATTTGTGTCTTCTGACTGGACACAATGCCCCCAGTCATACTGTAGCTATAGGCTATAGCCCCCAGTCTACACTGTAGCTATAGGCTATAGCCCCCAGTCTACACTGTAGCTATAGGCTATAGCCCCCAGTCTACACTGTAGCTATAGGCTATAGCCCCCAGTCTATACTGTAGCTATAGGCTATAGCCCCCAGTCTATACTGTAGCTATAGGCTATAGCCCCCAGTCTATACTGTAGCTACAGGCTATAGCCCCCAGTCTATAGGCTATAGGCCCCCAGTCTATACTGTAGCTATAGGCTATAGCCCCCAGTCTATACTGTAGCTATAGGCTATAGCCCCCAGTCTATACTGTAGCTATAGGCTATAGCCCCCAGTCTATACTGTAGCTATAGGCTATAGCCCCCAGTCTATACTGTAGCTACAGGCTATAGCCCCCAGTCTATACTGTAGCTACAGGCTATAGCCCCCAGTCTATACTGTAGCTATAGGCTATAGCCCCCAGTCTATACTGTAGCTATAGGCTATAGCCCCCAGTCTATACTGTAGCTATAGGCTATAGCCCCAGTCTATACTGTAGCTATAGGCTATAGCCCCCAGTCTATACTGTAGCTATAGGCTATAGCCCCCAGTCTATACTGTAGCTATAGGCTATAGCCCCCAGTCTATACTGTAGCTATAGGCTATAGCCCCCAGTCTATACTGTAGCTATAGGCTATAGCCCCCAGTCTATACTGTAGCTATAGGCTATAGCCCCAGTCTATACTGTAGCTATAGGCTATAGCCCCCAGTCTATACTGTAGCTGTAGGCTATAGCCCCAGTCTATACTGTAGCTGTAGGCTATAGCCCCAGTCTATACTGTAGCTGTAGGCTATAGCCCCCAGTCTATACTGTAGCTGTAGGCTATAGCCCCAGTCTATACTGTAGCTATAGGCTATAGCCCCCAGTCTACTGTAGCTATAGGCTATAGCCCCCAGTACTGTAGCTATAGGATATAGCCCCCAGTCTATACTGTAGCTATAGGCTATAGCCCCCAGTCTACACTGTAGCTATAGGCTATAGCCCCCAGTCATACTGTAGCTATAGGCTATAGCCCCCAGTCTACACTGTAGCTATAGGCTATAGCCCCCAGTCTACACTGTAGCTATAGGCTATAGCCCCCAGTCTACACTGTAGCTATAGGCTATAGCCCCCAGTCTATACTGTAGCTATAGGCTATAGCCCCAGTCTATACTGTAGCTGTAGGCTATAGCCCCAGTCTATACTGTAGCTATAGGCTATAGCCCCCAGTCTATACTGTAGCTACAGGCTATAGCCCCAGTCTATACTGTAGCTATTATTATTATAGCCCCCAGTCTATACTGTATTATTATTATTATTATTAGCCCCCAGTCTATACTGTAGCTATAGGCTATAGCCCCCAGTCTATACTGTAGCTATAGGCTATAGCCCCAGTCTATACTGTAGCTGTAGGCTATAGCCCCAGTCTATACTGTAGCTGTAGGCTATAGCCCCAGTCTATACTGTAGCTGTAGGCTATAGCCCCCAGTCTATACTGTAGCTGTAGGCTATAGCCCCCAGTCTATACTATTATTATTATTATTATTATTATTATTATTATTATTATTATACTGTAGCTGTAGGCTATAGCCCCTAGTCTATACTGTAGCTATAGGCTATAGCCCCCAGTCTATACTGTAGCTATAGGCTATAGCCCCCAGTCTATACTGTAGCTATAGGCTATAGCCCCCAGTCTATACTGTAGCTATAGGCTATAGCCCCCAGTCTATACTGTAGCTATAGGCTATAGCCCCCAGTCTATACTGTAGCTATAGGCTATAGCCCCCAGTCTATACTGTAGCTATAGGCTATAGCCCCCAGTCTATACTGTAGCTATAGGCTATAGCCCCCAGTCTATACTGTAGCTGTAGGCTATAGCCCCCAGTCTATACTGTAGCTGTAGGCTATAGCCCCCAGTCTATACTGTAGCTGTAGGTTATAGCCCCAGTCTATAATGTAGCTATAGGCTATAGCCCCAGCCTATACTGTAGCTTTTGGCTATAGCCCCAGTCTATACTGTAGCTATAGGCTATAGCCCCCAGTCTATACTGTAGCTATAGGCTATAGCCCCCAGTCTATACTGTAGCTATAGGCTATAGCCCCAGTCTATAATGTAGCTATAGGCTATAGCCCCAGTCTATAATGTAGCTATAGGATATAGCCCCCATTCTATAATGTAGCTATAGGCTATAGCCCCCAGTCTATACTGTAGCTATAGGCTATAGCCCCCAGTCTATACTGTAGCTATAGGCTATAGCCCCCAGTCTATACTGTAGCTATAGGCTATAGCCCCCATTCTATAATGTAGCTATAGGCTATAGCCCCAGCCTATACTGTAGCTATAGGCTATAGCCCCAGTCTATACTGTAGCTGTAGGCTATAGCCCCAGTCTATACTGTAGCTGTAGGCTATAGCCCCAGTCTATACTGTAGCTGTAGGCTATAGCCCCCAGTCTATACTGTAGCTGTAGGCTATAGCCCCCAGTCTATACTGTAGCTATAGGATATAGCCCCCATTCTATAATGTAGCTATAGGCTATAGCCCCCAGTCTATACTGTAGCTATAGGCTATAGCCCCCAGTCTATACTGTAGCTATAGGCTATAGCCCCCAGTCTATACTGTAGCTATAGGCTATAGCCCCAGTCTATAATGTAGCTATAGGCTATAGCCCCAGCCTATACTGTAGCTATAGGCTATAGCCCCAGTCTATACTGTAGCTGTAGGCTATAGCCCCAGTCTATACTGTAGCTGTAGGCTATAGCCCCAGTCTATACTGTAGCTGTAGGCTATAGCCCCAGTCTATACTGTAGCTGTAGGCTATAGCCCCCAGTCTATACTGTAGCTGTAGGCTATAGCCCCCAGTCTATACTGTAGCTGTAGGCTATAGCCCCCAGTCTATACTGTAGCTATAGGATATAGCCCCCATTCTATAATGTAGCTATAGGCTATAGCCCCCAGTCTATACTGTAGCTATAGGCTATAGCCCCCAGTCTATACTGTAGCTATAGGCTATAGCCCCAGTCTATACTGTAGCTATAGGCTATAGCCCCAGTCTATAATGTAGCTATAGGCTATAGCCCCCCAGTCTATAAGCCCCAGTCTATAGCTATAGGCTATAGCCCCCAGTCTATACTGTAGCTATAGGCTATAGCCCCCAGTCTATACTGTAGCTATAGGCTATAGCCCCCAGTCTATACTGTAGCTATAGGCTATAGCCCCAGTCTATACTGTAGCTATAGGCTATAGCCCCCAGTCTATACTGTAGCTATAGGCTATAGCCCCAGTCTATACTGTAGCTATAGGCTATAGCCCCAGTCTATAATGTAGCTATAGGCTATAGCCCCATTCTATAATGTAGCTATAGGCTATAGCCCCAGCCTATACTGTAGCTTTTGGCTATAGCCCCCAGTCTATACTGTAGCTTTTGGCTATAGCCCCCAGTCTATACTGTAGCTTTTGGCTATAGCCCCCAGTCTATACTGTAGCTATAGGCTATAGCCCCCAGTCTATACTGTAGCTATAGGCTATAGCCCCCAGTCTATACTGTAGCTATAGGCTATAGCCCCCAGTCTATACTGTAGCTATAGGCTATAGCCCCCAGTCTATACTGTAGCTATAGGCTATAGCCCCAGTCTATACTGTAGCTGTAGGCTATAGCCCCAGTCTATACTGTAGCTGTAGGCTATAGCCCCAGTCTATACTGTAGCTATAGGCTATAGCCCCCAGTCTATACTGTAGCTATAGGCTATAGCCCCCAGTCTATACTGTAGCTATAGGCTATAGCCCCCAGTCTATACTGTAGCTATAGGCTATAGCCCCCAGTCTATACTGTAGCTATAGGCTATAGCCCCCAGTCTATACTGTAGCTATAGGCTATAGCCCCCAGTCTATACTGTAGCTATAGGCTATAGCCCCAGTCTATAATGTAGCTATAGGCTATAGCCCCCAGTCTATACTGTAGCTATAGGCTATAGCCCCCAGTCTATACTGTAGCTATAGGCTATAGCCCCCAGTCTATACTGTAGCTATAGGCTATAGCCCCCAGTCTATACTGTAGCTATAGGCTATAGCCCCCAGTCTATACTGTAGCTATAGGCTATAGCCCCCAGTCTATACTGTAGCTATAGGCTATAGCCCCCAGTCTATACTGTAGCTATAGGCTATAGCCCCCAGTCTATACTGTAGCTGTAGGCTATAGCCCCAGTCTATAATGTAGCTATAGGATATAGCCCCCATTCTATAATGTAGCTATAGGCTATAGCCCCAGCCTATACTGTAGCTTTTGGCTATAGCCCCCAGTCTATACTGTAGCTTTTGGCTATAGCCCCCAGTCTATACTGTAGCTTTTGGCTATAGCCCCCAGTCTATACTGTAGCTTTTGGCTATAGCCCCCAGTCTATACTGTAGCTTTTGGCTATAGCCCCCAGTCTATACTGTAGCTATAGGCTATAGCCCCCAGTCTATACTGTAGCTATAGGCTATAGCCCCCAGTCTATACTGTAGCTATAGGCTATAGCCCCCAGTCTAGCTATAGGCCCCCAGTCTATACTGTAGCTATAGGCTATAGCCCCCAGTCTATACTGTAGCTATAGGCTATAGCCCCCAGTCTATACTGTAGCTATAGGCTATAGCCCCCAGTCTATAGTCTATACTGTAGCTATAGGCTATAGCCCCCAGTCTATACTGTAGCTATAGGCTATAGCCCCCAGTCTATACTGTAGCTATAGGCTATAGCCCCCAGTCTATACTGTAGCTATAGGCTATAGCCCCCAGTCTATACTGTAGCTATAGGCTATAGCCCCCAGTCTATACTGTAGCTATAGGCTATAGCCCCCAGTCTATACTGTAGCTATAGGCTATAGCCCCCAGTCTATACTGTAGCTATAGGCTATAGCCCCCAGTCTATACTGTAGCTATAGGCTATAGCCCCCAGTCTATACTGTAGCTATAGGCTAGGCTATAGCCCCCAGTCTATACTGTAGCTATAGGCTATAGCCCCCAGTCTATACTGTAGCTATAGGCTATAGCCCCCAGTCTATACTGTAGCTATAGGCTATAGCCCCCAGTCTATACTGTAGCTTTTGGCTATAGCCCCCAGTCTATACTGGCTATAGCCCCCAGTCTATACTGTAGCTATAGGCTATAGCCCCCAGTCTATACTGTAGCTATAGGCTATAGCCCCCAGTCTATACTGTAGCTATAGGCTATAGCCCCCAGTCTATACTGTCTATAGGCTGCCCCCAGTCTATACTGTAGCTATAGGCTATAGCCCCCAGTCTATACTGTAGCTATAGGCTATAGCCCCCAGTCTATACTGTAGCTATAGGCTATAGCCCCCAGTCTATACTGTAGCTATAGGCTATAGCCCCCAGTCTATACTGTAGCTATAGGCTATAGCCCCCAGTCTATACTGTAGCTATAGGCTATAGCCCCCAGTCTATACTGTAGCTATAGGCTATAACCCCCAGTCTATACTATAGCTATAGGCTATAGCCCCCAGTCTATACTGTAGCTATAGGCTATAGCCCCCAGTCTATACTGTAGCTATAGGCTATAACCCCCAGTCTATACTGTAGCTATAGGCTATAGCCCCCAGTCTATACTGTAGCTATAGGCTATAGCCCCCAGTCTATACTGTAGCTATAGGCTATAACCCCCAGTCTATACTGTAGCTATAGGCTATAGCCCCCAGTCTATACTGTAGCTATAGGCTATAGCCCCCAGTCTATACTGTAGCTATAGGCTATAGCCCCCAGTCTATACTGTAGCTATAGGCTATAGCCCCCAGTCTATACTGTAGCCCCCAGTCTATAGGCTATAGCCCCCAGTCTATACTGTAGCTATAGGCTATAGCCCCCAGTCTATACTGTAGCTATAGGCTATAGCCCCCAGTCTATACTGTAGCTATAGGCTATAGCCCCCAGTCTATACTGTAGCTATAGGCTATAGCCCCCAGTCTATACTGTAGCTATAGGCTATAGCCCCCAGTCTATACTGTAGCTATAGGCTATAGCCCCCAGTCTATACTGTAGCTATAGGCTATAGCCCCCAGTCTATACTGTAGCTATAGGCTATAGCCCCCAGTCTATACTGTAGCTATAGGCTATAGCCCCCAGTCTATACTGTAGCTATAGGCTATAGCCCCCAGTCTATACTGTAGCTATAGGCTATAGCCCCCAGTCTATACTGTAGCTATAGGCTATAGCCCCCAGTCTATACTGTAGCTATAGGCTATAGCCCCCAGTCTATACTAGCTAGCTATAGGCTATAGCTATAGCCCCCAGTCTATACTGTAGCTATAGGCTATAGCCCCCAGTCTATACTGTAGCTATAGGCTATAACCCCCAGTCTATACTGTAGCTATAGGCTATAGCCCCCAGTCTATACTGTAGCTATAGGCTATAGCCCCCAGTCTATACTGTAGCTATAGGCTATAACCCCCAGTCTATACTATAGCTATAGGCTATAGCCCCCAGTCTATACTGTAGCTATAGGCTATAACCCCCAGTCTATACTATAGCTATAGGCTATAGCCCCCAGTCTATACTGTAGCTATAGGCTATAGCCCCCAGTCTATACTGTAGCTATAGGCTATAGCCCCCAGTCTATACTGTAGCTATAGGCTATAGCCCCCAGTCTATACTGTAGCTATAGGCTATAGCCCCCAGTCTATACTGTAGCTATAGGCTATAACCCCCAGTCTATACTATAGCTATAGGCTATAACCCCCAGTCTATACTATAGCTATAGGCTATAACCCCCAGTCTATACTGTAGCTATAGGCTATAGCCCCCAGTCTATACTGTAGCTATAGGCTATAGCCCCCAGTCTATACTGTAGCTATAGGCTATAGCCCCCAGTCTATACTGTAGCTATAGGCTATAGCCCCCAGTCTATACTATAGCTATAGGCTATAACCCCCAGTCTATACTGTAGCTATAGGCTATAACCCCCAGTCTATACTGATGGACTGATAGGCATATTGCTCATAACTACAAACAAACAAAAAATGACATGCTAATTGTAGCTAAAAAAAAAATCATACAAATGATATCAGAACAGAATTATCATTGAGTACTGTGGTATTATAAAAACATTTTGACCGAATTCAAGGGAATAAAAACAACACTTGCAAGGATGTTCACCTTCAGAGATTCACATCACCTTATGTTCGTTCGTCAGGATTTCATTAATATTACAGAATAGACAACAACCTCAAATTAAAACACATTGATAGTGACAGCCCATTACCAAGAGTGTCGGCCTAGTCTAGGCTACTTACCAAATTCCAAAAATTGCTTGATGGAGAGAGGCGACGGTGAAAATCTTGAATAATATTCAATTTTTTTGGTGTTTTTCAATAAAACCGTAAACAGCCTCATTTTGAATAGTTACTATTGTAGATGTCGTTCCGGAATGATGATTGTTAAATTAAAAACACTCCACCACATCCAATGACACTGACAGCGATGTGCATCCTCCACAGACAACGTCTTCATTTGACGTTTCTCTCTGTCTAGACCTGCAAATCACTGAACGATATAACTAAAAGTGTTACTGTAGCTTAATCATACAATATGTAACACTTCTATTTTCCGGAATGTCTTCGATTAAATATTGTTGCACAGGACAGTACGTACTGTCGCGAGCCCTAACTCAATCGCGCATGACTCCGAATCTGTTGATGTTTAACGGTGATTGGTCGACACTTGCTCTGTTAAACCCGGAAAAGAGAAAATGGGAGATAGCGATTGAAGTGTTGGTCTGTCTGCCAGAAAGGGGCGGGTCTGTAGCAGTTTAACAGACCGGTTAATTGGATAGAATTAAATGTTGCTTTGAACGGTAGCGGTTAATGTGTATCCTTGATAACCGATGTCAACACGCATGTAACTGATCCAGTTTTTTTGTGTGTATAGACGATCATAAGCTAACCTTGAATAAGTCATGGAGAGGGCAACAGATCAGCAACACAACTAGTGTACATAGAACTCCTGTGGATACAGTACCCAATTTTCATACTTGAGTAAAAGTATAGATACCTTAATAGAAAATTACTCAAGTTAAAGTGAAAGTCACCCAGTAAAATACGACTCGAGTAAAAGTCTAAAAGTTTTTGGTTTTAAATATACTTAAGTAAATGGAATAGCAAAAATATACTTAAGTATCAAAATTATAAATCATTTCAAAGTAAGTATTTTAAGCAAAGTAGAAGGCACCATTTTCATGTTTTTAAAATGTATGTATTGCAAGGCACACTCCAACAGTCAAGACATTATTTACAAAAGATGCAATTTTGTTTAGTGAGTCAGACAGGCTAGAGGCAGTAGGGATGACCAGTTTTCTCTTGTTAAGTGCATGCATTTGACAATGTTCCTGTCCTGCTTAGCATTCAAAATGTAACAAGTACTTTTGGTTGTTATGGGAAATGTATGGAGTACATTTTCTTCAGGAATGTGGTGAAGTAAAACTACTCAGAAATATAAATAAAGTAAAGTACAGATAACCCCCCCCCCCCCAAAAAAATAAGTATTTTAAGTACTACTTAAGTAGTTAAGTACTTTACACCACTGGATACAGTAGCCTCAACTAGAAAGTGGTAGAGCTTGGAACAGTTCAAAGTAATCTACTAATTATCCTTTACAATAATATAAATTTGCACCTAACATTTGTTACTAGTAAGTATGGTCACCTAGAGTTCTAAACCTGATCTGCAGAGTGCATCTGGGTTGTGATAACGCAGATTCCACAAGATGAAGGTCTAAAGACGAGAGAATAAAGAGGTGTGTCTGTGTTGATCTGTCAATGATCATGATAGAATGACCTTATCCAAATGTTATCAATGTAGGCCACTGCTCAGTGTCACTGGCAGGCGGACCCATTGGTTCATTCGGCCACCTAGTGGAGCAAGTTTGCAACTACAATGAATACAGGGTTCTTCTTTACAAATACATGTGTATGCATGCCTATGAAAAAACAAATGCCAAAACAAATCTTTAGAGCAAATGTTTCAAAATGTATATATTATAAATGGCTCATGATAATACACTATAATGTTCAACAAGGCTATGGCAAAAGATACAACTTCTGAGGAAAAATACATTTCTGAAATAATTCTTAGATTACAGTTACATAATAGCAACATTTTTTGATTCATTTTAACAGCATTGCTCACCCAGAAAATGCCATGACTGATTCAATTCTTACTGCAGACCTGTGTAACATAACATACACGCATACTCTTTCTCTTGAACACACAGTCTTTCTAACAAAACCACACGCACACTTTGTCTCTAATACATGCACATATACAGTCTCTCTTGCCCTCACGCTATGTCAGATTTATCGGCCGGTATAACCATCTTGGTGTGTTCATCGTCATTCTCGTCGTCAGGGAGTGGGTCATACTGGCGGCGGTACAACAGCCGGGTTACCAAGGTGATGATGAACATCTCCAGGATCAACAACTGTTGACTCATCACTACACACAGAGAGAGAAAAAGAGAAAGATAAAAAGAGAAAGAGAAAGAAAAGAGAAAGAAAGAGAAAAAGAGACAGAAAGAGAAAAAGAGAAAGAAAAGAGAAAGAAAAGAGAAAAAGAGAGAGAGAGAAAAAGAGAAAAAGAGAAATAGAAAAAGAGAGAAAAGGAGAAAGAGAAAGAGAGAAAAGGAGAAAGAGAAAGAGAGAAAAAGAGAAAGATAGAAAAGAGAAAAGGAAAGAGAAAAAGAGAAAGATAGAAAAAGAGAAAAGAGAAAGAGAGAGAAAGAGAAAGATAGAAAAAGAGAAAAGGAAAGAGAGAAAGAGAAAAAGAGAGAGAGAAAGAGAAAAGGAAAGAGAGAAAGAGAAAAAGAGAGAGAGAAAGAGAAAAAGAGAGAGAAAGAGAAAAAGAGAGAGAAAGAGAAAAAGAGAGAGAAAGAGAAAGAGAGAGAAAGAGAAAGAGAGAAAGAAAGAGAAAAAGAGAAAAAGAGAGAAAGAGAGAGAAAAAAGAGAAAGAAAAGAAAAAGGAAAGAGAAAAAAGAAAGAGAAAGAGAAAAAAGAGAAGAAAGAGAAAGAGAAAGAAAGAGAGAGAAAGAGAAAAAAAGAGAAAGAAAGAGAAAAAGAGAAAAAGAGAAAGAAAGAGAAAAAGAGAAAAGGAAAGAGAAAAAGAGAGAAAGAGAGAAAGAAAGAAAGAGAAAGAGAGAAAGAGAAAGAGAGAAAGAGAAAAAGAGAGAAAAAAGAGAAAAGAGAGAAAAAGAAAAGAGAAAAAGAGAAAGAAAGAGAGAAAAGAGAAAAAAGAGAAAAAGAGAGAAAGAGAAGAGAAAGAAAGAAAAAGAGAAAGAAAGAAAAAGAGAGAGAGAGAAAAAAAGAGAAAGAGAGAAAAAGAGAGAAAAAGAGAAAAGAAAAAGAGAGAAAAAGAGAGAAAGAGAAAGAGAGAAAAAAAGAGAAAAAGAAGAAAAGAGAAAAAGAGAAAAAAAGAGAAAAAAGAAAAAGAGAGAGAAAGAGAAAAAGAGAAAAGAAAGAGAAAAAGAGAGAAAGAGAAAAGAGAGAAAGAGAAAGAGAGAAAGAAAGAGAAAGAGAGAAAGAGAGAGAAAAAAGAGAGAAAAAGAAAAAGAGAGAAAAAGAAAAAGAGAGAAAAAGAGAGAAAAAGAGAGAAAAAAGAGAAAAAGAGAAAAAAAAAAGAGAAAGAAAAAAAGAGAAAGAAAGAGAAAAAAGAAAGAAAAAAAGAAAAAAGAGAGAAAGAGAGAGAGAAAGAAAGAGAAAAAGGAGAGAAAGAGAGAGAGAAAGAAAAAAAGAGAAAGAGGAGAGAAAGAGAGAGAAAGAGAAAGATAGAAAAAGAGAAAAGGAAAGAGAGAAAGAGAAAAAGAGAGAGAGAAAGAGAAAAAGAGAGAGAGAAAGAAAAAGAGAGAGAAAGAGAAAAAGAGAGAGAGAAAGAGAAAAAGAGAGAGAGAAAGAGAAAAAGAGAGAGAGAGAAAGAAAGAGAAAGAGAGAAAGAAAGAAAAAGAGAGAGAGAGAAAGAAAGAGAGAAAAAGAGAGAAAGAGAAAGAGAGAGAAAACAAGAAAGAGAGAAAACAAGAAAGAGAGAAGAGAAAAAAAGAGAAAAAGAGAAAAAAGAAAGAGAAAGAAAGAGAAAAAAAGAAAGAGAAAAAAAGAGAAAGAGAAAGAAAGAGAAAAAGAGAAGGAGAGAAAAAAAGAGAAAGAGACAGAAAGAAAGAGAAAAAGAAAGAGAGGAGAGGTCACTTAAGTTATGTGCTTGCCTGAGAGCAGTAGAGTTTGTGTGTAATAAGGTATATAGTGATGAAGGGATGGATGGAGATAAGACTCACAATATCCCCTGGCCTGTGAGGAGTATGGTGGCGTGCAGGCGATGGTTCCGTTCATAGCCAGGATGTTGATGATGGCCGACTGGAGCTGACTCAGCACCAGCACCAGCTACACACACAGCATCATGGGTAAAAACCCAACAACATAACATAGGTAAACACAAAAAAGGACAACACTCTGCAGAAGTAAACAAGTAAACACAAGTTATCATTTGCTGAAACTGTTGTCATTTCAGGGAATTAATTAACTGACCTCTGATTGGTTGAGGAGGGCCTTACTGTATATCTTTCCTCAGATTGGTTCATTTACATGGCATGTGTGTAATCTTACCTGGTACATGGCATATTTGGGGATGATCTTGAGGCTGCGCAGTGTGATCCTGAGGTGCATGAACATGATGGCTACAGGCCACAGTGCTATGATGGTCAGGACCCCCACACCTGGGTTAATCCAGATGGCTGCTCCTGTTATCGCCATCTGGAACACACACACACACACAGTGTTGGGAGTGTTTGTATTGAGAATGTGTTCTCTTCTTTTGAAGCCCAATTTTGTGTGTGTGTGTGTGTGTGTGTTGACACCCCACACTCACATCTGCGATGTCGAAGTTGCCATTGGTCCAGAGGATGATTGATAGTATGGTGAAGGCGATCTTTAGCACGGCAAACTGGAACGATCCCAACTTCAGCAGGAACAGACTCCGTCTGGGGAAAACCAGAGGAAAACATTCAACAAATATTTTAAATGGAAAATAATAATTACATTTGTACATATTTCTAAAATGTTGTTATAGTCCATGCCTATAGGGGACAGTGACCAGTAGGTGGCATACTTGGAGTGATAATGTTGTCAGATGAGCTGTGAGACATGGAGGGGCCCATACAGAGCCAGTGTGAGTGGCCAGGGGCACATTGAACCTGCCAGATCCTTTACAAATCCACTGTTTTACTGTTTTACTACTAATCTAGTAGCTGGACTCTGACGCAACTAAGAAACAGGTCTTGCTATGAAGTACATTTGATCCTAAACAGTGTGTGCGTGTGAGTACGTGTTTGTGTATGCATGTGTTACCGTGTGATGTTAACATGGGGTAGACAGGGGCAGCAGCAACAACAGGGACCAGTACTGATCCTCAGTTTGTTTTTCCCTGCTCGCCGTAGAAACGCCTCGTCACCCCCCACTTCCTCAATCATCAGCACCAGGAACTTAAACACTACGATCGCAAAATAGCTGCGGAGACAGACACACGTTACACACCCACACCACAAATATACAACAAGGGAAGGAGGGAATAAAAGATGGACAGAGGGAGAGATGGGTTTGGAAAGAACTACACAAGCACGGATTTAGACACTCAATATTGTAATAGTGTTTTTAGTATCGCTCTGTATGTTTTGCTGACACAGTGTGTGTCTTCCTACAGAGTTTCCTGCCTGTCACAGCAGGGGTCTGAGATCCACACTGTGAGAGAAGGAAGGTGGAGGAGAGGAAAGGAAAGAGGATATGTCAAGAAAGAGAAACTGATATGTAAAGAAAGCGAAAGACAGAAGGAAAGAGAGAAGAGAAAAGGAGCGAAGGATGAGTGACATACCAGGCAGAGGTCATGTCAGTGAACATGGTGGCTCGGGGAATCCACATCCCCAGACAGGACATGGTGGCGATCACCTGACACACACAGACATACAGACTTAGTCTGGATGCTTGTTCAACGCATCCTTCCTAACCGTGCTACTGCCCTAGAATTTCCTAGTAAATGGACAGGATGGGACCTGTTCACTGGACGTGCTACCTTGTCCCGGACCTGCTGTTTTGGACTCTCTCTCTACTGCACCTGCTGTCTAAATCTGAATGATCAGCTATGAAAAGCCAACTGACATTTACTCCTGAGGTGCTGACCTGTTGCACCCTCTACATCCACTGTGATGATGATTATTATTATCATCATCATCAGACCCTGCTGGTCATCTATGAACGTTTGAACATCTTGGCCATGTTCTGTTATAACCTCCACCTGGCACAGCTCGAAGAGGACTGGCCGTTCCTCTCTAGGTTTCTTCCTAGGTTCTGGCCTTTGTAGGGGGTTTTAGGCTGGGTTTCCCTACAGCACTTTGTGACATCGGCTGATGTAAAAAGGGCTTTATAAATACATTTGGTTGATGGGTCACAAGGTCACAAAAGTTTTGTTTTTGTTTTTTGGCCGCATGTGTTTGTACTGTAGCACAATGAGTTGTCACAGAGAGGACATGAAAGTGGTACATTTACATTACATTTAAGTCATTTAGCAGACACTCTTATCCAGAGCGACTTACAAATTGGTGCATACACCTTATGACATCCAGTGGAACAGCCACTTGCATCTAAATCTTTTTTTGGGGGGGAGAAGGATTACTTACCCTTACTTACCCTATCCTAGGTATTCCTTGAAGAGGTGGGGTTTCAGGTGTCTCCGGAAGGTGGTGATTGACTCCGCTGTCCTGGCGTCGTGAGGGAGTTTGTTCCACCATTGGGGGCCAGAGCAGCGAACAGTTTTGACTGGGCTGAGCGGGAACTGTACTTCCTCAGTGGTAGGAGGCGAGCAGGCCAGAGGTGGATGAACGCAGTGCCCTTGTTTGGGTGTAGGGCCTGATCAGAGCCTGGAGGTACTGAGGTGCCGTCCCTCACAGCTCCGTAGGCAAGCACCATGCTCTTGTAGCGGATGCGAGCCCAACTGGAAGCCAGTGGAGAGAGCGGAGGAGCGGGGTGACGGAGAGAACTTGGGAAGGTTGAACACCAGACGGGCTGCGGCGTTCTGGATGAGTTGTAGGGGTTTAATGGCACAGGCAGGGAGCCCAGCCAACAGCGAGTTGCAGTAATCAAGACGGAGATGACAAGTGCCTGGATTAGGACCTGCGCCGCTTCCTGTGTACTCATGGATGTTGTAGAGCATGAACCTACAGGAACGGGACACCGCCTTGATGTTAGTTGAGAACGTCAGGGTGTTGTCCAGATCACGCCAAGGTTCTTAGCGCTCTGGGAGGAGGACACAATGGAGTTGTCAACCGTGATGGCGAGATCATGGAACGGGCAGTCCTTCCCCGGGAGGAAGAGGAGCTCCGTCTTGCTGAGGTTCAGCTTGAGGTGGTGATCCGTCATCCACACTGATATGTCTGCCAGACATGCAGAGATGCGATTCGCCACCTGGTCATCAGAAGGGGGAAAGGAGAAGATTAATTGTGTGTCGTCTGCATAGCAATGATAGAGAGACCATGTGAGGTTATGACAGAGCCAAGTGACTTGGTGTATAGCGAGAATAAGAGAGGGCCTAGAACAGAGCCCTGGGGACAACAGTGGTGAGAGCGCGTGGTGAGGAGACAGATTCTCGCCACGCCACCTGGTAGGAGACCTGTCAGGAGCGTGGGCCGCGCCGGAGATGCCCAACTCGGAGAGGGTGGAGAGGAGGATCTGATGGTTCACAGTATCGAAGGCAGCCGATAGGTCTAGAAGGATGAGAGCAGAGGAGAGAGAGTTAGCTTTAGCAGTGCGGAGCGCTCCGTGATACAGAGAAGAAGTCTCAGTTGAATGACTAGTCTTGAAACCTGACTGATTTGGATCAAGAAGGTCATTCTGAGAGAGATAGCAGTAGAGCTGGCCAAGGACGGCACGCTCAAGAGTTTTGGAGAGAAAAGAGAGAAGGGATACTGGTCTGTAGTTGTTGACATCGGAGGGATCGAGTGTAGGTTTTTTCAGAAGGGGTGCAACTCTCGCTTCTCTTGAAGACGGGAGGGACGTAGCCAGCGGTCAGGGATGAGTTGATGAGCGAGGTGAGGTAAGGGAGAAGGTCTAAATGGTCTGGAGAAGAGAGGAGGGGATAGGGTCAAGCGGGCAGGTTGAGGAGAGGTGTACAAGACGCGAGATTTCATCTGGAGAGAGGGGAGAAAGAGGTCAGAGCATAGGGTAGGCAGTGTGAGCAGAACCAGCGGTGTCGTTTTGACTTAGCAAACGAGGATCGGATGTCGTCGACCTTCTTTCAAAATGGTTGACGAATTCATCTGCAGAGAGGGAGGAGGGGGGAGGATTCAGGAGGGAGGAGAAGGTGGCAAAGAGCTTCCTAGGGTTAGAGGCAGATGCTTGGAATTTAGAATGGTAGAAAGTGGCTTTAGCAGCAGAGACAGAGGAGGAAAATGTAGAGAGGAGGGAGTGAAAGGATGCCAGGTCCGCAGGGAGGCGAGTTTTCCTCCATTTCCGCTCGGCTGCCCGGGAGCCCTGTCCTGTGAAAGGAGTCGCCGAGCCACGGAGCGGGAGGGGAGGACCGAGCCGGCCTGGAGGATAGGGGACATAGGGAGTCAAAGGATGCAGTAAGGGAGGAGAGGAGGGTTGAGGAGGTGGAATCAGGAGATAGGTTGGAGAAAGTTTGAGCAGAGGGAAGAGATGATAGGATGGAAGAGGAGAGAGTAGCGGGGGAGAGAGAGCGAAGGTTGGGACGGCGCGATACCATCCGAGTAGGGGCAGTGTGGGAAGTGTTGGATGAGAGCGAGAGGGAAAAGGATACAAGGTAGTGGTCGGAGACTTGGAGGGAGTTGCAATGAGGTTAGTGGAAGAACAGCATCTAGTAAAGATGAGGTCAAGCGTATTGCCTGCCTTGTGAGTAGGGGGAAGGTGAGAGGGTGAGGTCAAAAGAGGAGAGGAGTGGAAAGAAGGAGGCAGAGAGGAATGAGTCAAAGGTAGACGTGGGGAGGTTAAAGTCGCCCAGAACTGTGAGAGGTGAGCCGTCCTCAGGAAAGGAGCTTATCAAGGCATCAAGCTCATTGATGAACCTCCGAGGGAACCTGGAGGGCGATAAATGATAAGGAAACTTGAAAGGGCTGGTAACTGTGACAGCATGGAATTCAAAGGAGGCGATAGACAGATGGGTAAGGGGAGAAAGAGAGAAAGACCACTTGGGAGAGATGAGGAGGTGCCACCACCCCGCTGACCAGAAGCTCGGGGTGTGCGAGAACACGTGGGCGGACGAGGAGAGAGCAGTAGGAGTAGCAGTGTTATCTGTGGTGATCCATGTTTCCGTCAGTGCCAAGAAGTCAAGGACTGAGGGAGGCATAGGCTGAGATGAACTCTGCCTTGTTGGCCGCAGATCGGCAGTTCCAGAGGCTACCGGAGACCTGGAACTCCACGTGGGTCGTACGCGCTGGGACCACCAGATTAGGTGGTCGCGGCCACGCGGTGTGGAGCGTTTGTATGGTCTGTGCAGAGAGGAGAGAACAGGGATAGACAGACACATAGTTGACAGGCTACAGAAAAGGCTACGCTAATGCAAGGAGATTGAATGACAAGTGGACTACACGTCTCGAATGTTCAGAAAGTTAGAGCTTACGAGCAAGAGTCTTATTGACTAAAATGATTAAAATGATACAGTACTGCTAAAGTAGGCTAGCTGGCAGTGGCTGAGTTGTTGACACTACACTAATCAAGAGGAGTGTAATAACAGTGCTGCTAATCGGGGAGCTGGCTAGCTAGCAGTGTTGTTTACGAGATGCTAAAAGAACGACAAGAGCTGGCTAGCTAACCTAGGAAAGCTCTAGACTACACAATTATCTTTGAAACAAAGACGGCTATGTAGCTAGCTACGATCAAACAAATCAAACCGTTGTACTGTAATGAAATGAAATGAAAATGTGATACTAACTGTGGAGCGAAGCGGAATGCGACCGGGTTGTTGTTGGCTAGCTGTTAGCTGTTAGTAGTTGTTGGCTAGCTGTTAGTTAGTAAGTACCAGATTGCACCTTTAAAGCCTCCTGATAAATCGGTATGTTCTTACCGGTGCTGCCCCATTGACCCAGATGATGGCGCTCTTCTTGTGGGAGGGAACCTTCCGGTAGATGTACCAACACTCCTCTATGTAGACCAGCATGGACACCACTGCCATGAAGGTCAGCACAGAGTATAGGATGATACCAAATATGTCCAACTCTAAGGACAGAGAGAGAGAGAATAGAGAGAGAGAGGTGTGAAAACGAGAGAGAGAGAGAGGGGTAAAAACGAGAGAGAGAGAGAGAGAGGTGTAAAAACGAGAGAGAGAGAGAGAGGGGTAAAAACGAGAGAGAGAGAGAGAGAGGTGTAAAAACGAGAGAGAGAGAGAGAGAGGTGTAAAAAAAGAGAGAGAGAGAGAGAGGTGTAAAAAGAGAGAGAGAGAGAGAGGTGTAAAAACGAGAGAGAGAGAGAGAGGTGTAAAAACGAGAGAGAGAGAGAGAGAGGTGTAAAAACGAGAGAGAGAGAGGTGTGAAAACGAGAGAGAGAGAGAGAGAGGTGTGAAAATGAGAGAGAGAGAGAGAGTAAAAAGAGAGAGAGAGAGAGAGGTGTAAAAACGAGAGAGAGAGAGAGAGAGGTGTAAAAAAAGAGAGAGAGAGAGAGAGAAAAAAAGAGAGAGAGTGTGAAAACGAGAGAGAGAGAGAGAGAGAGGTGTAAAAACGAGAGAGAGAGAGAGAGAGAGAGAGAGGTGTAAAAACGAGAGAGAGAGAGAGAGGTGTAAAAACGAGAGAGAGAGAGAGAGGTGTAAAAACGAGAGAGAGAGAGAGAGTTGTGAAAAGAGAGAGAGAGAGAGAGAGAGAGAGAGGTGTGAAAACGAGAGAGAGAGGTGTGAAAACGAGAGAGAGAGAGGTGTGAAAACGAGAGATGTGAAAACGAGAGAGAGAGAGAGAGGGTGTAAAAAACGAGAGAGAGAGAGAGAGAGAGAGAGTGTGAAAACGAGAGAGAGAGGTGTGAAAGAGAGAGAGAGAGAGGTGTGAAAACGAGAGAGAGAGAGAGAGAGGTGTGAAAACGAGAGAGAGAGAGAGAGAGGTGTAAAAAGAGAGAGAGAGAGAGAGTGAAAACGAGAGAGAGAGAAAGAGAGAGGTGTGAAAACGAGAGAGAGAGAGAGGTGTGAAAAGAGAGGTGTGAAAATGAGAGAGAGAGAGGAGAAAACAAGAGGTGTGAAAAGAGAGAGAGAGAGAGAAAACAAGAGGTGTGAAAAGAGAGAGAGAGAGAAAAGAGAGGTGTGAAAAAGAGAGAGAGAGAGAGAGAAAGAGAGAGGTGTGAAAACGAGAGAGAGAGAGAGAGAGGAGAGAGAGAGAGAGAGGTGTAAAAACGAGAAGAGAGAGAGAGAGAGAGAGAGAGGTGTGTGAAAACGAGAGAGAGGTGTGAAAACGAGAGAGAGAGAGAGAGAGAGAGAGAGAGAGAGTGTGAAAACGAGAGAGAGAGGTGTAAAAACGAGAGAAAGGTGTAAAACGAGAGAGAGAGAGAGGTGTGAAAACGAGAGAGAGAGAGAGAGAGGTGTAAAAATGAGAGAGAGAGAGAGAGAGGTGTGAAAACGAGAGAGAGAGATGTGTGAAAACGAGAGAGAGAGAGGTGAAAAACGAGAGAGAGAGAGAAAGAGGAGAGAGAGAGGTGTGAAAAAGAGAGAGAGAGAGGGTGAAAACGAGAGAGAGGTGAAAATGAGAGAGAGAGAGAGAGAGGTGTGAAAATGAGAGAGAGAGAGAAAGAGAGGTGAAAATGAGAGAGAGAGAGAGAGAGAGAGAGGTGTGAAAATGAGAGAGAGAGAGAGAGAGAGTGAAATGAGAGAGAGAGAGAGAGAGAAAAGAGAGAGAGAGAGAAAGAGGTGTGAAAATGAGAGAAGAAATGAAGAGAAGAGAGAGAGAGGTGTGAAATGAGAGAGAGAGAGAGAGAGAGGTGTGAAAATGAGAGAGAGAGGTGTGAAATGAGAGAGAGAGAGAGAGAGGTGTCCAAATGAGAGAGAGAGAGAGAGGTGTGAAAATGAGAGAGAGAGAGAGAGAGAGGTGTGAAAATGAGAGAGAGAGAGAGAGAGAGGTGTGAAAATGAGAGAGAGAGAGAGAGAGAGAAAATGAGAGAGAGAGAGAGAGAGAGGTGTGAAAATGAGAGAGAGAGAGAGAGAGAGGTGTGATGAGTGTGAGAGAGAGAGAGAGAGATGTGAAAATGAGAGAGAGAGAGAGAGTGTGAGAAAGAGAGAGAGAGAAAATGAGAGAGAGAGAGAGAGGTGTGAAAATGAGAGAGAGAGAGAGAGAGAGGTGTGAAAATGAGAGAGAGAGAGAGAGAGAGAGAAAATGAGAAAGATGAAATGAGAGAGAGAGAGAGAGAGATGTGAAAATGAGAGAGAGAGAGAGAGAGAGAGGTGAAAATGAGAGAGAGAGAGAGAGAGAGGTGAAAATGAGAGAGAGAGAGAGAGAGAGGTGTGAAAATGAGAGAGAGAGAGAGAGGAAAATGAGAGAGAGAACGAAATGAGAGAGAGAGAGAGAGAGAGAGTGTGAAAATGAGAGAGAGAGAGAGAGAGAGGTGTGAAAATGAGAGAGAGAGAGAGAGAGAGAAAATGAAGATGAGAGAGAGAGAGAGAGGTGTGAAAATGAGAGAGAGAGAGAGAGAGGTGTGAAAATGAGAGAGAGAGAGAGAGAGAGGTGTGAAAATGAGAGAGAGAGAGAGTGAAAATGAGAGAGAGAGAGAGAGAGAGAAAATGAGAGAGAGGTGTGAAAATGAGAGAGAGAGAGAGAGGTGTGAAATGAGAGAGAGAGAGAGGTGTGAAAATGAGAGAGAGAGAGAGAGGTGTGAAATGAGAGAGAGAGAGAGGTGTGAAAATGAGAGAGAGAGAGAGAGAGAGGTGTGAAAACGAGAGAGAGAGAGAGAGAGAGGTGTGAAAATGAGAGAGAGAGAGAGAGAGAGAGGTGTGAAAATGAGAGAGAGAGAGAGAGAGAGGTGTGAAAATGAGAGAGAGAGAGAGAGAGAGAGAGGTGTGAAAATGAGAGAGAGAGAGAGAGAGAGGTGTGAAAAATGAGAGAGAGAGAGAGAGAGGTGTGAAAATGAGAGAGAGAGAGAGAGAGGTGTGAAATGAGAGAGAGAGAAAAATGAGAGAGAGAGGTGAAAATGAGAGAGAGAGAGAGAGAGGTGTGAAAATGAGAGAGAGAGAGGTGAAATGAGAGAGAGAGGTGTGAAAATGAGAGAGAGAGAGAGAGGTGTGAAAATGAGAGAGAGAGAGAGAGAGAGAGGTGTGAAAACGAGAGAGAGAGAGAGAGAGGTGTGAAAATGAGAGAGAGAGAGAGAGAGGTGTGAAAATGAGAGAGAGAGAGAGAGAGAGAGGTGTGAAAATGAGAGAGAGAGAGAGAGAGAGAGAGGTGTGAAAATGAGAGAGAGAGAGAGAGAGAGGTGTGAAAATGAGAGAGAGAGAGAGAGAGAGAGGTGTGAAATGAGAGAGAGAGAGAGAGAGAGGTGTGAAAATGAGAGAGAGAGAGAGAAAATGAGAGAGAGAGAGAGAGGTGTGAAAATGAGAGAGAGAGAGAGGTGTGAAAAAGAGAGAGAGAGGTGTGAAAATGAGAGAGAGAGAGAGAGGTGTGAAAATGAGAGAGAGAGAGAGAGAGGTGTGAAAATGAGAGAGAGAGGTGTGAAAATGAGAGAGAGAGAGAGAGAGAGAGAGAGGTGTGAAATGAGAGAGAGAGAGAGAGAGAGAGGTGTGAAAATGAGAGAGAGAGAGAGAGAGAGAGGTGTGAAAATGAGAGAGAGAGAGGTGTGAAATGAGAGAGAGAGGTGAAATGAGAGAGAGAGAGAGGTGTGAAAATGAGAGAGAGAGAGAGAGGTGTGAAAATGAGAGAGAGAGAGAGAGAGAGAGGTGTGAAAACGAGAGAGAGAGAGAGAGAGAGGTGTGAAAACGAGAGAGAGAGAGAGAGAGTGAAAATGAGAGAGAGATGAGAGAGGTGTGAAAATGAGAGAGAGAGAGAGAGAGAGGGTGAAAATGAGAGAGAGAGGTGTGAAAAGAGAGAGAGAGAGAGAGAGGTGTGAAAATGAGAGAGAGAGAGAGAGAGAGAGAGGTGAAAATGAGAGAGAGAGGTGTGAAAATGAGAGAGAGAGGTGTGAAAATGAGAGAGAGAGAGAGAGAGGTGTGAAAATGAGAGAGAGAGGTGAAAATGAGAGAGAGAGAGAGAGGTGTGAAAATGAGAGAGAGAGAGAGAGGTGTGAAAATGAGAGAGAGAGAGAGAGAGGTGTGAAAACGAGAGAGAGAGAGAGAGAGAGAGAGAGAGAGAGAGAGGTGTGAAATGAGAGAGAGAGAGAGAGAGAGTGTGAAAATGAGAGAGAGAGAGAGAGAGGTGTGAAAATGAGAGAGAGAGAGAGAGAGTGTGAAAATGAGAGAGAGAGAGAGAGAGAGAGTGAAAATGAGAGAGAGAGAGAGAGAGAGGTGTGAAAATGAGAGAGAGAGAGAGAGAGAGGTGTGAAAATGAGAGAGAGAGAGAGAGAGAGAGGTGTGAAAATGAGAGAGAGAGAGAGAGAGAGAGTGTGAAAATGAGAGAGAGAGAGAGAGAGAGGTGTGAAATGAGAGAGAGAGAGAGAGAGAGAGGTGTGAAAATGAGAGAGAGAGAGAGAGAGGTGTGAAAATGAGAGAGAGAGAGAGAGAGAGGTGTGAAAAAATGAGAGAGAGAGAGAGAGAGAGGTGTGAAAATGAGAGAGAGAGAGAGAGAGGTGTGAAAATGAGAGAGAGAGAGAGAGAGAGGTGTGAAAATGAGAGAGAGAGAGAGAGAGAGGTGTGAAAATGAGAGAGAGAGAGAGAGGTGTGAAAATGAGAGAGAGAGAGAGAGAGAGAGGTGTGAAATGAGAGAGAGAGAGAGAGAGAGGTGAAAATGAGAGAGAGAGAGAGAGAGAGAGAGAGAGTGAAAATGAGAGAGAGAGAGAGAGAGAGAGAGAGGTGAAAATGAGAGAGAGAGAGAGAGAGAGAGAGAGGTGTGAAAATGAGAGAGAGAGAGAGAGAGAGAGAGGTGTGAAAATGAGAGAGAGAGAGAGAGAGAGAGAGAGAGGTGAAAATGAGAAGAGAGAGAGAGAGAGAGAGAGGTGTGAAAATGAGAGAGAGAGAGAGAGAGAGTGTGAAAATGAGAGAGAGAGAGAGAGAGAGGTGTGAAAATGAGAGAGAGAGAGAGAGAGAGGTGAAATGAGAGAGAGAGAGAGAGGTGTGAAAATGAGAGAGAGAGAGAGAGAGAGGTGTGAAAATGAGAGAGAGAGAGAGAGAGAGTGTGAAAATGAGAGAGAGAGAGAGAGAGAGAGTGTGAAAATGAGAGAGAGAGAGAGAGAGAGGTGTGAAAATGAGAGAGAGAGAGAGAGAGAGGTGAGAAAATGAGAGAGAGAGAGAGAGGTGTGAAAATGAGAGAGAGAGAGAGAGAGGTGAAAATGAGAGAGAGAGAGAGAGAGAGGTGTGAAAATGAGAGAGAGAGGTGTGAAATGAGAGAGAGAGAGAGAGGTGTGAAAAAGAGAGAGAGGTGAGAGAGAGAGAGGTGTGAAAATGAGAGAGAGAGAGAGAGGTGTGAAAATGAGAGAGAGAGAGAGAGAAAATGAGAGAGAGAAAGAGGTGTGAAAAGAGAGAGAGAGAGAGGTGTGAAAACGAGAGAGAGAGAGAGAGAGAGAGGTGTGAAAACGAGAGAGAGAGAGAGAGAGAGAGAGGTGTGAAAATGAGAGAGAGAGAGAGAGGTGTGAAAATGAGAGAGAGAGAGAGAGAGAGAGAGGTGTGAAAATGAGAGAGAGAGAGAGAGAGAGGTGAAAATGAGAGAGAGAGAGAGAGAGGTGTGAAAATGAGAGAGAGAGAGAGAGAGGTGTGAAAATGAGAGAGAGAGGTGTGAAAATGAGAGAGAGAGAGAGAGAGGTGTGAAAACGAGAGAGAGAGAGAGAGAGGTGTGAAAACGAGAGAGAGAGAGAGAGAGGTGTGAAAACGAGAGAGAGAGAGAGAGAGAGAGGTGTGAAAATGAGAGAGAGAGAGAGAGAGAGGTGTGAAAATGAGAGAGAGAGAGGTGTGAAATGAGAGAGAGAGAGAGGTGTGAAAATGAGAGAGAGAGAGAGGTGAAAATGAGAGAGAGAGAGAGGTGTGAAAATGAGAGAGAGAGAGAGAGAGAAAATGAGAGAGAGAGAGAGAGGTGTGAAAATGAGAGAGAGAGAGAGAGAGGTGTGAAAATGAGAGAGAGAGAGAGAGGTGTGAAAATGAGAGAGAGAGAGAGAGGTGTGAAAATGAGAGAGAGAGAGAGAGAGAGAGAGAGAGAGGTGTGAAACGAGAGAGAGAGAGAGGTGTGAAAAGAGAGAGAGAGAGAGAGAGAGGTGAAAAGAGAGAGAGAGAGAGAGAAATGAAAATGAGAGAGAGAGAGGTGAAAATGAGAGAGAGAGAGAGAGAGAGAGAGAGGTGTGAAAATGAGAGAGAGAGATGTGTGAGAGAGAGAGAGAGAGGTGTGAAAACGAGAGAGAGAGAGAGAGAGGTGTGAAAACGAGAGAGAGAGAGAGAGAGAGAGGTGAAAACGAGAGAGAGAGAGAGAGAGGTGAAAATGAGAGAGAGAGAGGTGAAAATGAGAGAGAGAGAGGTGAAAATGAGAGAGAGAGAGAGAGAGAGAGAGAGAGAGAGAGAGAGAGAGTGTGAAATGAGAGAGAGAGAGAGAGAGAGAGAGAGAGAGAGAGAGAGAGAGGTGTGAAAATGAGAGAGAGAGATGTGTGAGAGAGAGAGAGAGAGAGGTGTGAAATGAGAGAGAGGTGTGAAAATGAGAGAGAGAGAGAGAGAGAGAGAGAGAGGTGTGAAAATGAGAGAGAGTGTGAGAGAGAGAGAGAGAGAGAGAGAGAGAGAGAGAGGTGTGAAAACGAGAGAGAGAGAGGTGTGAAAACGAGAGAGAGAGAGAGAGAGAGAGAGGTGAAAATGAGAGAGAGAGAGAGGTGAAAATGAGAGAGAGAGAGAGTGAAAATGAGAGAGAGAGAGAGAGAGAGAGAGAGAGGTGTGAAAATGAGAGAGAGAGAGAGAGAGAGAGAGACAGGTGTGAAAATGAGAGAGAGAGAGAGAGAGAGAGAGGTGTGAAAATGAGAGAGAGGTGTGAAAATGAGAGAGAGAGAGAGAGAGAGAGAGATGTGAAAATGAGAGAGAGAGATGTGTGAGAGAGAGAGAGAGATGTGTGAAAATGAGAGAGAGAGATGTGTGAAAATGAGAGAGAGAGATGTGTGAAAATGAGAGAGAGAGAGGTGTGAAAATGAGAGAGAGAGAGAGGTGTGAAAATGAGAGAGAGAGAGGGTGAGTGAGTGAGTGAGTGAGTGAGTGAGTGAGTGAGTGAGTGAGTGAGTGAGTGAGTGAGTGAGTGAGAGAGAGAGGTGAAAATGAGAGAGAGAGAGAGAGAGAGAGAGAGAGAGAGAGAGAGAGAGAGAGATGTGAAAATGAGAGAGAGAGAGAGGTGTGAAAATGAGAGAGATAGAGAAAGGGAGGTATGAAAACGAGAGAGAGAGATGACCAAAATCCAGAAAATAACCGTTAAATTCTACAACTACCTAAAAAGAAGCGATTCTCAAATCTTCCACAACAAAGCCATCACCTACAGAGAGATGAACCTGGAGAAGAGTTCCCTTAGCAAGCTGATCCTGGGACTCTGTTTATAAACACAAGCAGAGCCCCAGGACAGCAACACAATTAGACCCAACCAAATCCTGATAAAACAAAAAGATATCTTGACACGTTGGAAAGAATTAACAACAAAAAAGACAGAGCAAAGGACTATAGAGTGGGAACAGTCTAAAGTAGCTTCCTTTCCTGGTGTCCTCTTCACCTACACTGGTGATACAATAAAACAGATTGATGAAAGCAATAGGAGGGAGCCCACAAAGCTAAAGGACCTGTCCAGCTTTAGGGACAATACACAGGCCTCATCTAGTGGCTTGGTGATTCATTTTACCATTTTCTCTGGAACTCATTTCTGACCTCCCAGTTCCAAAAAAAGCATATAATTGAAGAGATGTGTCAATTTCAGCGAAAGAGAAATATATGTTTTCTGGAAAACAAGGGTGTTTATGTGAAATCAAGACAAGTAGTAAAGAAAGAAAAAAAGTTGGCAGAAGGGCTTTGTGCTGTTTTCCAAAGACTGAGTAAATAACTCACACATGCAAACACAAACTAAGACTGCACTATCACATACACAAATACACTTCAACAACACAACACACGTGTCAGCAGACAAAGCCATGTGTTATGGATGTGGGGAAAGAAAGTCCTTTCTGGGAAGAGCAACTTGATTTGTGTAACAGGCATAGACAGACACATAAGGACATGATTAGAGAAGAATGGGGGAGTGAGATGAGGGCAGCCGCGTAGGCCCTCATCCCAAAATGATTGAGAAGAAAAAAGAAAAAAAATGCTCTCTACTTGTCAGTGTTCCAAATGGGACATTTGTCTTTTTACCTCTCTCTCTCAATTGAATTCATGATGATAGATACATAGGAAGTTTCTACATGAGTGTGCTATGTAGATAAACAAGGGAATGCTGCTCTCTCCTTACATACAAATAGATACAAAACACAATGGCGAGTTCTTGAACCATCACCATTGTGCCCAAGGGCAGCATCTAGTGCTGCATGCATATAGATAATATTCCCATAATCAAAAATCTACATACCTAAACATGCAAACACTATCAGATAGAATTCATAGCAAGAAGTGCACTGGAATGACTTTCAATCTCATGGGATGGGTGGCCAAAAATAACTAACTGAAAGCCACACCACCAATAAGCCACGAATATGACCACATTGAGGCATGTCACTGGGGTTCACTGGCTAAAAGCACCATGCCACTGCCTACTTCATTTGTACTGTGTTCATCAGTCAACACGTGTATATTTGAGCTTTAAAATAGCTATAGAACTGCACATTTTCCTCTCAGCCTCATGGCAAAATGTGTAGAATACCATGAGATTAGCTTTTTTTTTAAATGCACGTTTCTCTTTGCCCCATGGCAAAAAGTAGGACTAGTTAACTATCTCCCTGCCCCTGCAATGTTACAGATGCCAGTAACAGATGTTTTGATGCAGTGTTGTGAAATCATTGCTTCTTCACTTCAGCTTAGTTTACCACAACTTAACCATTAAGGAGGCAAACACATCCTCATTTCCAACACACACACACACACACACACACCTCAGGTGATGGTGTACAATATAGAACTGTTGGCCCTCACCCTAAAACCCCTACTGGTATGTTAATTCTACATTATAACAGCAGTTTGAAATCAGCAGGCACAGGAGAGTTTAAAAAAAATCATAAACAAGTCCCTGCCTGTCAGATTTAAATTATTTTATTGGATTAATGGGATTATTCGATTTGAAAAAGGTTAGGCTAATCTCTCCAAACTCCAACAGTCTCAATGGTGATTGAATTAATAAACAGCTCAATCTGTATCAATGTCGCCTAAAATTCTACCTTACCTAAATGTGTGTTTAATAGCCCAGTGACATGGGTGGCAATGCATGTTTACGTTATGAGTAGGCCCAACCACTGGCAGATTGAAGAAAATAACGGCACTTGTCCCAGAACAGTTGAAAAGTTATCGATAGGCTAGTATAAAGAAGACGTCTATAGAAAACATAGGCCTATTCGAGCGGTTCAACTCACGGGAAATGATGTCGATGGCCACGGGAGGTCTGTCCCTGCAGCTCGGGTCGATGGTTCTGTTCCCGTCCATCCTCAGCCGGTCTGAGTAGAGAGAGGGCGCCGTTGGCGAAAACAAAAAAACTATCTATCCGTGCTCTGTCCCTCTACCACCCACATGCACTCAGTTGGCAGCAATGTCAATATTGATAGAACATCTCAAAATAAATGATGTTGGAATGCTGCAAGGAACATGGGCTGCAGTTCACCTCTGGACTGCAACTGCGGGCAAACTCAGAGAAATCACCAGTTTCTAAAAACTTGGACCCGCCCTCTGCCCGGCTGCAGCGCACGTTGTTTTCTGTGAACAGAGTTGTCTCTAAACGTAGGGACACCTCCACAGGGTCAATTGTGAAATCACACCCAGCTCGTAGAATGTTTTTACAAAATAAAATCAAAGTCCTCCGTTTACTTGAACACAATATCAACTGTACAGTAGTACAGTAGTATATTGTGGCTTTATCAAGCGTTCTGTTTCTCTGATCCTACCCTGCTATTTTCATGCTGTTGTAGGAGGCTTATTGTTGAGTTCTTGTGGTTCAATCAAACTATATTTATAGAGCACATTTCTTACAGGGGATGTATTTCAAAGAGCTTAACAAATAAAATAATAAAAGGGCAGAAAGATAAAAGCACAATACGTTTTCTAAAATTACACAAATTAAAATAGTAAAACAATATTACAATAAAAGTAGGCTAGACATGGGCCTCCCGAGTGGCGCAGCGGTCAAAGACACTGCATCCCAGTGCTTGAGGCATTACTACAGACCCGGGTTTGAACCCAGGCTGTAGCGACCGGGAGACCCATGAGGTGACTCACAATTGGCCCAGCATCGTCTGGTTAGGGGAGTGTTTGGTCGGGGCTTTACTTGGCTCATTGTGCTCTAGCGACTCCTTGTGGTGGGCCGGGTGACTGCAGGCTGACCTTGATTGTCAATTGTCAGTGTTTCTTCTGACACTTTGGTGTGGCTGGCTTCCGAGTTAAGCGGGCGGGTGTTAAGAAGCGTGGTTTGATGGGTCATGTGTCAAAGGACACATGACTCGACCTTTGCCTCCCGAGCCCGTTGGGGAGTTGCAGCGATGAGACAAGATTGAAAAAGGATATATATATATATAGTCCCAGTCAAAAGTTTGGACACACCTACGCATTCAGGGATTTTTCTTTATTTTTTACAATTGTAGAATAATAGTGAAGACATCAGAACTATTACATAACACATATGGAATCATGTAGTAACCAAAAAAAAAGTGTTAAACAAATCAAAATATATTATATATATATGTTTCATTCTTCAAAGTAGCCACACTCTGCCTTGATGAAAGCTTTACACACTTTAGGCATTCTCTCAACCAGCTTCACATGGAATGCTTTTCCAACAGTCTTGAAGGAGTTCCCGCATACGCTGGGCACTTGTTGGCTGCTTTTACTTCACTCTCCGGTCCAACTCATCCTAAACCATCTCAATTGGGTTGAGGTTGGGTGATTGTGGAGGCCAGGTATTCTGATGCAGCACTCAATCACTCTCCTTCTTGGAGGTATGGGAGCCTGATGAGCCGGCTGAGGCATAGGAAGCCTGCCGAGCCAGCTGGGGCATCCCCAGTTGCTTCGGCAGCGGCACTTGTACCCGACATCACCAGTAAAAATGTAAAATACCTGTTGCTTCCCCTTGGTGAGGCGTTATTCTATAACGTGTATGCTGGGAGTCGGGAAGCAAGTACAGGGAAAGCAAATTAAATACATAGAACATAGAACAAAACAATTAACATGAAAAGCATAGACATGAAACAGAGTCAATAACACATGAAGAAAGAACCAAGGGGAGTGACAGATATAGGGAAGGAAATCAGGAAGGTGATGGAGTCCAGGTGAGTCTCGTGAAGTGCATGTGTGCGTAACGATCATGGCAGGTGTGCGTAATGATGAGTAATCTTGTGACAACGAGTGCCAGAGAGGAGGAGCGGGAGTAGACGTGACATGAGCTAAGCGCAAACCAGATGGGATGGTGTATCGCTGCAGAATAATGTGGTAGCCATGCTGGTGCCTTGAATTCTAAATAAATCACAGACAGTGTCACCAGCAAAGCACCCCCACACCTCCTCCTCCATGCTTCACGGTGGGAACCACACATGCGGAGATCATCCGTTCACTTACTCTGTGTCTCACAAAGACACAGCAGTTGGACTCATCAGACCAAAGGACAGATTTTCACGAGTCTAATGTCCATTGCTCGTGTTTCTTGACCCAAGCAAGTCTCTTCTTCTTATTGGTGTCCTTTAGTAGTGGTTTCTTTGCAGCAATTCAACCATGAAGGCCTGATTCACGTAGGACAGTTGATGTTGAGATGTGTCTGTTACTTGAACTCTGTGAAGCATTTATTTGGGCTGCAATTTCTGAGGCTGGTAACTCTAATGAACTTGGGTATTGGGGGACTCTGGGTCTTCCTTTTCTGTGGTGGTTCTCATGAGAGCCAGTTTCATCATAGCGCTTGATGGTTTTTGCGACTGCACTTCAAGAAACTTTCAAAGTTCATGTCTTAAAGTAATGATGGACTGTCGTTTCTCTTTGCTTATTTGAGCTGTTCTTGCCATAACATGGACTTGGTCTTTTACCAAATAGGGATATCTTCTTCCTAGCCCATGCTGGTCTGGTCAGGCCCAATTTACGCCCAATGAATGACACCGGAATCCCCCTACTAGACAGATGTGAGTCCGTGACTGGTGAGCACACACACCTGTTGAACACCTTATCTGGCCCAGACCCACTTGGCCAGAGACGGCAGGGCAATGCTGAGCCAATACATAATGAGGGGGAACTCAGAATGCCTCTCAATAGTCTGGAATGGCTTCCTCTCCTGGTCTTTTTTTTTAAAAGCAGGCAAGTCAGTTAAGAACAAATTCTTATTTACAATGACAGCCTAGGAACAGTGGGTTAACTGACTTTTTCAGGGGCAGAACTACAGATTTTTACCTTGTCAGCTCGGGGATTTGATCTTGCAACCTTTCGGTTATTAGCCCAACACTCTAACTAGGCTACCTGCCGCCCCAGGTAGCATTGTTTCAGCGTGCGTGTCTGTGTGTGATGCAACAGTACAGGGTGGTTACAGTGGCCTTGTGGGGTTGCCAGTGGGTCTGGTGTTGAACTGAATGGTGTTTGTTGTCTTCAGAAGCTCCGTGTGTCAGATCAACAGCACAGAGGTTATTCACCCGAGAGTACATTCAAACGCAGACATGCACAATCACACACATAATACTCATGTCTTTACACGTGCCCATACCCATATCAAATCAAATCAAATTGTACTGTATTTGTCACATGCGCCAAATACAATATAACAAGTGTAGACCTTACAGTGAAATGCTTACTTACAAGCCCTTAACCAGCAATGATGTTTTAAGAAAAATAAGTGTTAATCAGTCAAATATAAAAATAACAAATAATTAAAGAGCAGCAGTAAAATAACGGTAGCGAGGCTATATACAGGGGGTACCGGTACAGAGTCAATGTGCGGGGCCACCGGTTAGTCGAGGTAATTCGTATGTGTAGGTAGAGTTAAAGTGACTATGCATAGATAATAAACAGAGGGTAGCAGCATCGTAAAAGAGTGTGAGGGGGAGGGTGGACAATGAAAATAGTCTGGGAAGCCATTTGATTAGTGTGTTCAGGATTCTTATCGCTTGGGGTAGAAGCTGTAAAGAAGCCTTTTGGACCTAGACTTGGCAATCCGGTACCGCTTGCTGTGCTGCAGCAGAGGGAACAGTCTATGACTGGGGTGGCTGGAGTCTTTGACAATATTTAGGGCCTTCCTCTGACACCGCCTGGTATAGAGGTCCTGGATGGCATGAAGCTTGGCCCCAGTGATGTACTGGTTCCATACGCAGTACCCTCTGTAGTGCCTTGCGGTCGGAGGCCGAGCAGTTGCCATTCCAGGCCGTGATGCAACCTGTCAGGATGCTCTCAACGATGCTCTCGACTTTTTGAGGATCTAAGGACCCATGCCAAATCTTTTCAGTCTCCTGAGGGGGAATAGGCTTTGTCATGCCCTTCGTGACTGTCTTGGTGTGTTTGGACCATGATAGTTTGTCGGTGATGTGGACATCAAGGTACTTGAAGCTCTCAACCTGCTCCAATACAGCCCTGTTGATGAGAATGGGGGCGTGCTTGGTCCTCCTTTTCCTGTAGTTCAACATCATCTCCTTTGTCTTGATCATGTTGAGGGAGAGGTTGTTATCCTGGCACCACATGGCCAGGTCTCTGACCTCCTCCCTATAGGCTGTCTCATCATTGTCGGTGATCAGGCCTACCACGGTAGGTGTTGGTGTTGGAGTCGTGCCTGGCCATGCAGTCATGAGTGAACAGGGAGTACAGGAGGGGACTGAGCATGCACCTCTGAGAGGCCCCCGTGTTGAGGATCAGCATGGCAGATGTGTTGCGACCTACCCTTACCACCTGGGGCGGCCCATCAGGAAGTCCAGGATCCAGTTGCAGAGGGAGGTGTTAGCTAAGCTTAGTGATGAGCTTTGAGGGCACTATGGTGTTGAACGCTGAGCTGTCGTCAATGAATAGCATTCTCACGTATGTGTTCCTTTTGTCCAGGTGGGAAAGGGCAGTGTGGAGTGCAATAGAGATTGTATCATCTGTGGATCTGTTGGGGCAGTATGCAAATTGGAGTGGGTCTAGGATTTCTGGGATAATGGTGTGATTTGAGCCAAGACCAGCCTTTCAAAACACTTCATGGCTACAGGCGTGAGTGCTATGGGTCGGTGTCAATTAGGCAGGTTACCTTAGTGTTCTTGGGCACAGCGACAATGGTGGTCTGCTTGGAACATGTTGGTATTACAGACTCAGGGACATGTTGAAAATGTTAGTGAAGACACTTGCTAGTTGGTCAGTGCATTCTTGGAGTACACGTCCTGATAATCCGTCTGGCCATGTGGCCTGGTGACTGTGCACCTGTTTAAAGGTCTTACTCACATCGGCTACAGAGCGCTCGATCACACAGTCGTCTGGAACAGCTGATGCTCTCATGCATGCATCAGTGTTGCTTGCCTCGAAGCGAGCATAGAAGTGATTTAGCTCGTCTGGTAGGCTCGTGTCACTGGGCAGCTCGTGGCTGTGCTTCCCTTTGTAGTCTGTAAAAGTTTGCAAGCCCTGCCTACATCCGACGAGTGTCGGAGCAGGTGTAGTACGATTCAATCTTAGTCCTCTATTGATGCTTTGCCTGTTTGATGGTTCGTCAGAGGGCATAGCGGGATTTCTTATAAGCATCTGGGTTAGAGTCCTGCTCCTTGAAAGCGGCAGCTCTACCCTTTAGCTCAGTGCGGATGTTGCCTGTAATCCATGGCTTCTGGTTGGGGTATGTAAATACTGTGGGGACGAGTTGATGAAGCCAGTGACGGATGTGGTGTACTCCTCAATGCCATTGGAAGAATCCCGGAACATAATCCAGTCTGTGCTAGCAAAACAGTCCTGTAGCTTAGCATCTGTGTCATCTGACCAATTCTTTATTGACCGAGTCACTGGTTCTTCCTGCTTTAGTTTTTGTTTGTAAGCCGGAATCAGGAGGATAGAATGATGGCCAGATTTACCAAATGGAGGGCGAGGGAGAGCTTTGTACGCATCTCTGTGTGTGGAGTAAAGGTGGTCTAGAGTTTCCCTCTGGTTGCACATTTAACATGCTGGTAGAAATGAGGTAAAATGGATTTAAGTTTCCCTGCATTAAAGTCCCCGGCCATTAGGAGCGCCGCCTCTGGATGAGAATTGTCCTGTTTTCTTATGGCCTTATAAAGCTCATTGAGTGCGATCTTAGTGACAGCATCGGGTTGTGGAGGTAAATAGACAGCTACAAAAAATATAGATGAAAACTCTCTTGATAAATAGTGTGGTCTACAGCTTATCATGAGATACTCTACCTCAGGTGAGCAAAACCTTGAGACTTCCTTAATATTAGATTTCGTGCACCAGCTGTTGTTTAAAAATATACACAGACTGCCACCCCTTGTCTTACCGAAGGCGCCTTTTCTATTTTGCCGAAGCATCTTATACCCCACCAGCTGTTTGTTATTCATGTCGTCGTTTAGCCACAACTCTTTGAAACATACAATATTACTGTTTTTAATGTCTCGTTGGTAGGATATTCTTGATCGTAGCTCATCTATTTTGTAATCCAATGATTGTACGTTGGCTAGTAGGACTGATGGTAGATGCAGATTACCCACTCGCCGTCAGATCTTTACAAGGCACCCCGACGTACGTCCCCGATATCTCTGTCTCTTTGTCATGCGAATCACGGAGATTTGGGCCTTGTCAGGTGTCTGAAGTAAATCCTTCCCGTACGAAATGAGTAATAGCTGTCCTGATATCTAGAAGCTCCTTTAGGTCATCAGAGACTGTGACAGAAACATTATATACAAACATTACACTGTTGATTTTATGTGCATTTAAAGGGAAAATGATTAGACCAAATTATTAGACCAAAGGTGAATACACAACACCTGACAGAAGACTGAATCCAAACATTACACTGTTGATTTTACAGTGCCTTGCAAAAGTATTCACCCCCCTTGGCGTTTTTCCTATTTTGTTGCATTACAACCTGTAATTTACATTTATTTTTATTTGGATTTTATGTAATGAACATACACAAAATAGTCCAAATTGGTGAAGTGAAATGAAAAAAAGAACTTGTTTTAAAAAATTCAAAAAAATAAAATAAAATGGAAAAGTGGTGTGTGCATATGTATTCACCCCCTTTGTTATGAAGCCCCGAAATAAGATCTGGTGCAACCAAGATCAGGGTTGGTTATGAAAATAATCAGAGACTTTGAACATCCCACAGGGCTCCAGAATATGGCACCACAACAAACCTGCCAAGAGAGGGCCGCTCACCAAAACTCACAGACCAGGCAAGGAGGGCATTAATCAGAGAGGCAACAAAGAGACCAAAGATAACCCTGAAGGAGCTGCAATGCTCCACAGCAGAGATCGGAGTATCTGTCTATAGGACCACTTTAAGCCGTACACTCCACATTGCTGGGCTTTACGGAAGAGTGGCCAGAAAAAAATAAGCAAACATGTTTGGTGTTTGCCAAAAGGCATGTGGAAGACTCCCCAAAAATATGGAAGAAGGAACTCTGGTCAGATTGAGCTTTTTGGCCATCAAGGAAAATATTATGTCTGGCATAAACCCAACACCTCTCATCACCCCGAGATCAGCATCCCCACAGTGAAGCATGGTGATGGCAGCATCATGATGTGGGAATGTTTTTCATTGGCAGGAACTGGGAAACTGGTCAGAATTGAAGGAATTATGGATGGCACTAAATACAGGGAAATTCTTGAGGGAAACCTGTTTCAGTCTTCCAGAGATTTGAGACTGGGACGGAGGTTCACCTTCCAGCAGGACAATGACCCTAAGTATACTGCTAAAGCAACACTCGAGTGGTTTAAGGGGAAACATTTAAATGTCTTGGAACGGTCAAGTCAAAGCCCAAACCTCAATCCAATTGAGAGTCTGTGGTATGAATTAAAGATTGCTGTACACCAGCGGACCCATCCAACTTGAAAGAGGTGGAGCAGTTTTGCCTTGAAGAACTGGCAAAAATCCCAGTAGCTAGATGTGCCAAGCTTATAGAGACATACCTCAAGAGACTTGCAGCTGTAATTGTTGCAAAAGGTGGCTCTACAAAGTATTGACTTTGGGGGGTAAATAGTTATGCATGTTTACGTTTTCTTATTTTTTGTTTGTTTAACAAGAAAACATATTTTGCATCTTCAAAGTGGTAGGCATGTTGCACAAATCAAATGATAGAAACCCCTCCAAAATCTATTTTAATTCCAGGTTGTAAGGCAACAAAATAGGAAAAATGCCAATACACATGCAATCCATGTGCATTTTACATTTACTGTTCTTTCACAGGAATTTGTTGATAGCAAAATCTGAAAATACTCTGCAGACATTCAGTAATATGAGAAGACTATTCATGGAAAATGTGGGGTAGGTGCAACATAAGACAAAATAATTACAAGGGCTTGAGTGAGAGGTCTAACTGGTCTCTACAAGTGGCCACACACCTCTCCAAAGTTAGCACAGTTCTTAAGTAATTTCAATGCACTTGTATAACTCAAAGAAGAGTCTTCAACTGTAAGTATTTTTTAGCACCCCCCCGAGCTATGCTGTTAAGGAACTAGAGCAAGCAGTTGTTTTGTAGCTAAGTTATAAAATACAATCTACAGTGTTAGTCTTTCACAAGCAGTGACATGTATTCATGGATGCCAAGGGAAGGCAGGTTTCCCCAAAAGATTTACCAACAATTTAAAAAAATGATGAATCTTTCGTTTCTCTGTGTTTCATCATTTTCCTTCAGTTGGTAATAGGTTGTCTCTGTATGTGTTGGCCATCTATCTGAGGCTGTCTGGACAAAAATAGTATGACACTGTTGCCGCATGTGGCATTGAATGCAAAGGAAGACGGCAAGCATTTGGCTTCCCTTGATCATTTTTAAAATAAAATAATAGACAATCAGCGTTGAGCTAAACTGAGTGAGCTCAACTGTGAATGGTCCTGGCACACCAAAATAAAGTGTCAAGGGAAGCATGGGACTAAACACCTCCCTCTGCAACTGTATCCTGGACTTCCTGACAGGCCGCCACCCAGGTGGTGAGAGTAGGTAGCAACACATATGCCACACTGATCCTCAACACTGGAGCTCCCCAGGGGTGTGTGCTCAGTCCCCTCCTGTACTCCACTGTTCACCCACGACTGCATGGCCAGGCATGACTCCAACACCATCATTAAGTTTGCAGACGACACAACAGTGGTAGGCCTGATCACCGACAACGACGAGACAGCCTATAGGAAGGAGGTCAGAGACCTGGCCGGGTGGTGCCAGAATAACAACCTATCCATCAACGTAACCAAGACTAAGGAGATGATTCTGGACTACAGGAAAGGAGGACCGAGCACGCCCCCATTCTCATCGACAGGGCTGTAGTAGAGCAGGTTGAGAATTTCAAGTTCCTTGGTGTCCACATCAACAACAAACTAGAATGGTCCAAACACACCAAGTCATGAAGAGGGCACGACAAAGCCTATTCCCCATCGGGAAACTTAAAAGATTTGGGTCCTGAGATCCTCCAAAGGTTCTACAGCTGCAACATCGAGAGCATCCTGACTGGTTGCATCACTGCCTGGTACGGCAATTGCTCGGCCTCTGACCGCAAGGCACTATAGAGGGTAGTGCGTACGGCCCAGTACATCACTGGGGCTAAGCTGCCTGCCATCCAGGACCTCTACACCAGGTGGTGTCAGAGGAAGGTCCTAAAAATGGTCTAATACCCCAGCCAGGCCAGTCATAGAATGTTCTCTCTACTACCATATGGCAAGCGGTACCGGAGTGCCAAGTCTAGGACAAAAAGGCGTCTCAGTCACTTTAACCATATCTACATGTACATGCTACCTCAATCAGCCTGACTAACCGGTGTCTGTATGTAGCCTCGCTACTGTATATAGCCTGTCTTTTTACTATTGTTTTATTTCTTTACTTACCTGTTGTTCACTTAATATCTTTTTTGCACTATTGGTTAGAGCCTGTAAGTAAGCATTTCACTGTAAGGTTTACACCTGTTGTATTCGGCGCACGTGACAAATAAACTTTGGTTTGATTTGATAGGGTGCAACCTTAGGAGTAAATGTCAGTTGTCTTTTCATAGCCGAGCATTCAGAGTTAGAAATAGCAGGTGTTACTGTACAGCCACTACGTTCCAAATTATGGCACCATTTTCAACACATATACAGGTACGAGTGTAAAGGGTTACAGGTCCAATGCAGCTGTTTTTATCACAATATCAAATCATTTCTGGGTACAACGTAAGTATCTTATTGTGATTGATTTCAATTAAAATTGTCAAAAATAAAACAAGTTACCTTTTTATAAAAATAAAAAAATTAGTGGGTAGATCAGCTTTAATTTTGCAGATAGACTGTAGCTTCCATCAATGTAATTGTCTATATCATTTCCAATCCCCCATATATTTTTGAGGTAAATATATATATAATATATACTATATACTGTACTGATGGCGCAAAAGCCAGGGAGACATAGTGGAGTTGTAACGCGCGTGCAAGCAGTTTCTCCCGACGCCACTTGTGTACCCTGAAGCATCCACCAAGAGGCTCTTTCTCCCAAGGGAAAGACGTTTTGGACACTACAGGGAAAATGGTTAACTTTGTTACAGCAAGGCCACTGAACTCTCGTGTATTTTCTGCACTATGCAATGATATGGGCAGCGACCATGTAACGCTTTTACAACATTCAGAAGTGTGCTGGTTATCAAGGGGAAAAGTACTGACATATGTTTTTATTTATTGAGAGACGAGCTTAAAGTTTTTACTGACCATAATTCTCACTTGACACGACTGGCCAATGTTTTTTCTCGCCTGAATGATCTGAATTTAGGATTACAGCGACTCTTCGCAACTTTATTCAATGTGCGGGACAAAATTGAGGCTATCATTAAGAAGTTGGAGCTGTTCTCTGTCTGCATTAACAGGGACAACACACTGGTCTTTCCATCATTGTATGATTTTTTTTGTGTGCAAATGAACTCAAGCTTACAGACAATGTCAAATGTGATATAGCAAAACACTTGAGTGAGTTGGGTGCGCAATTACACAGGTACTTTCCCGAAATGGATGACACAAACAATTGGATTCGTTATCCCTTTCATGCCCTGCCTCCATTCCACTTACCAATAGCTGAACTCATCGAAATTGCAACAAGCGGTTCTGTGAAAATTGAATTTAATCAATCCTAAACTTCAAGCACATCCTTCTCATTAATCTGTGGTGAGTTATTCACCATTTTCTATGAAGAAAAAGTTTTATATGTCAAATGGCTAAATTAAGAGCAAAATGCTAGAGGCGGTATGCAGCTGGAGGTTGAATGTTTGAAGGGGTACGGGACTATAAAAAGTTTGGTAACCACTGCTATATACATTTTACAGACACAATTTATTTTACAATAGTTCTATTTTGTTTGCTTTAAGTCCTGGCCTCCACCTCTAACCTCCACCAACTAGTTCTGATGTCCATCCAGTTTGATTTCATTTTGCCATATATTTTTAACTGTGCTATTTCACAAAAGTTCTGCATCTATATGAATAGCTTCTTAGCTAAGAGCAATTTCTCAAGCAAGAATTGTGCTAGGATTGCTTGGGAGTGGTCTAAGTAAGGAGGGGGAAAATTACAACCAGCTGTTATTAGCAGAGCGGTTTGGAACTCTTTCTTATTGGTGTATTAACTCATGGCACAAGGCAGGCCAAAGCTCTTTCAAACAGCTCTTACGCTAAAAGGGCATCATAATCATTTTCAAAATATTATTCCAACCTCACAGTGTGGAAATAAACACAGGATAATCTAGTTTTTGACTGCACTGGGCATTTAACATAATCAGGAAAGTAACACGGTAGCAAGCCAGTACAACAGTGTTAGAGGTCTGGAGAGAGGATGATGAGGATCATGATAATGATCAGTGGCACTGCTCTGACTAACCTGGGATGGGTCCCATCGGAAGTGTGTGTGTGTTCTTGCAGATTATGATGAAATTAGAATGATTATGTGTGTGTGTGTGAGTGACTAACCAATGTTGCAATACCAAGACTGACTTCTGTCTACCTTTCACTCTTAAAGATGTGCTCCGGAACTTTGGCAACTAAGTATTTTTGAATCCTCCCGCTTTGGATTAGATATGTCAATGTGTAGTTCATATATGCATAGTCTATGGAAAGAAATACCTCAATTAGCCATTAAATCCCTAGTTTGAAAGCAACTTTTCTGGAAGCTGTGCTGTGCCATCCCCCCCCACGTGGGCCAGCCCCCTAGCAATTTGAGGTCAACCAATGAATTTCAGCCCCTCGCCATATGAGTGACAGCTAGCAAGATGCACATGATGCACACACAACAGAGCAAGAGAAAGAGCAATGAAGTGGTGCACATATGTAATTTAGGCCATTTTTGGGGACCACTCTTGGCTCGTGAGTGTTACTTTCAGAACTACGGGCTAAAAAGTATACAAAAGTACCAGAGAATTCCAATCGCTTTAGAGCAGTGTCAAAACCCTTTAGAGCACCAGAAAACTGCTATGTGCAATTTTCTAGTAGTATGTGAATTACGTGCTGTAAAAGAAAATGATTACTTTGCCATGTTATAGTGTATTCAGACCCTTTGACTTTCTCCACATTACAGCCTTATTCTAAAATTTTTTTTTTTTTTTTAAATGTTGTTTTCCTTCATCAATCTATGCACAATAATGACAAAGCAAAAACAGGTTAAGATTTTACATAAGTATTCAGACCCTTTACTCAGTACTTTGTTGCAGCACCTTTGGCATCGATTACAACATAGAGTCTTCTTGGGTATGACGCTACAAGCTTGGCACATCTGTATTTGGGGAGTTTCTCCCATTCTTCTCTGCAGATCCTCTCAAGCTCTGTCAGGTTGGATGGGGAGTGTCACTGCACAGCTATTTTCAGGTCTCGCCATAGATTTTAGATCGGGTTCAAGTCCAGTTCAAGTCCAGGCTCTGGCTGGGCCACTCAAGGACATTCAGAGACTTGTCCCGGAGCCACTCCTGCGTTGCCTTGGCTGTGTGCTTAGGGTCATTGTCCTGTTGAAAGGTGACCATTTGTCATAGTCTGAGGTCCTGAGCGCTCTGGAGCAGGTTTTCATCAAGGATCTCTCTGTACTTTGCTCTGTTTATCTTTGCCTCGATCCTGACTTGTCTCCCAGTCTCTGATGCTGAAAAACATCCACAAAGCATGATAATTCCACCACAGGGCTTCCCGGGTGGCGCAGTGGTCTATGGCCACCAGAGATTCTGGGTTCGAGCCCAGCCTCTGTTGCAGCTGGCTGCTCCATGGGTCCATTTAAGAATGATTGAGGCCTTCAATTGCTGCAGATATTTTTTGGTACCCTTCCCCAGATCTGTGCCTCGACACAATCCTGTCTCAGCGCTTTACGGCCAATTCCTTCAACCTCATAGCTTGGTTTTTTCTCTGACATGCACTGTCAACTGTGGGACATTATATAGACAGGTGTGTGCCTTTCCAAATCATGTCCAATCACTTGAATTTGGTGGACTAAAATCAAGTTGTAGAAACATCTCAAGGATGATCAATGGAAACAGGATGCACATGAGCTCAATGTTAAGTCTCACAGCAAAGGGTCTGATTCCTTATGTAAATAAGGTATGTTTTTTTATGTACAAAAATTTCTACAAACTTGTTCTCACGTTGACATTACCGTGTATTGAGTGTAAATTGATGAGGGGGAGAAAATTGTTAATTCATTTTAGAATAAGGCTGTGAAGTAACAGAATGTAGAAAAGGGTCTGCTACTTTCCAAATGCACTGTAAATTGTGACTTTCCAAAAGATAGAGTCAGCCTGCAGGTTTTAAAAAACATTTATTGTTATTTTTTTCACGTTAATAGTTTATAGAGGCATGTACTTCATTCACAAAATAGGAACAGGAAAAATTAAAATCAGACAAGAAAAATAGATAGGCTGACACCTTTTTTCCACTTTTTTTTACATTATCAATATATATATATATATATTACACAGTACACTTTGTAAAACATGACATTGAAAAAATTATAGGTCAAAGCTTGCAATAAGCAGAGTACAAATACATCTGCACTGTACATGCAGAAGACACATGTGTGTGGGTTAGTCAAATCAACCCTCCTAAAATATGACAAGAATGATCCGAATCTTCTTCCGTTTTGACAGGAGTCACTATTGTGGAATCAGGTATAATGGAGGGAACAGTTGATGGAGTCTTGTAGGGTCAAACTAAATGGATCTAGTTGTATAAATAATATGGCTGTTTTAACACCACAACCTCCCATCTATCCCCATAAACACATTTCCAGCTGAGCTCCATGCTGATGAGCATTAGCCGCATGTTATTTACACAGACTTTGATCCAAGTCTAATGTAAAGGCCACGTATGTTTAATGAAGTGTATTCTCCCAGAATTAAAACAGAGCACTCCAATTAATGTCAAACAACGACTTCTTAGTCTCTGGGTCAAGTAGTTCAGAGTGTAGCTGGAAGTAAATCTATTAGGTAGAAAAAAGTGGCCATATGAAAAGAAACAGCATTTTAATTATGGGTTCTAGAACACAAAGTGTAGAACACAGGGATAACTATTCAGAGTTCCAGCAGAGTGAATTTATAAACCTTGTCCGGTAGCAACCTTACCTTGGTTATACTAAGGTCACCATTCTGAGTGAAATAATCCTGTCTCGGGTTCATTGGCTTATGAGGGAGGAGCTAAACAAACAATGACCATCGCCGGGGTCAGGAGTTCAAACTAGAATGAAAGAACAACTAGAGGAGGTTCAAAAGGCCACACACTCAAAGGCCTCATTCCAAATTGGATCCCTTGCCACTCAACCAAGAGCACTTGTCGAGATGCAAAGGACTGGATAGGTATAAGCAATATGGTGGTAGCTTTTCACCATATTGCTTATACCTATCCAATCATTCCAGAATTACACAAGAAGCTAGAGGTAGGGGTTCCATAACTGTATAAAATATCATCATTATCCCTACTTATTACATTCAGAACTTAAACCACAATACGCAATGACACACACCTCTATGCCTACAACTAACTTACCCCACACCTCTGGTATGTAAACGTGTACATTGCTATGGCCAGGAGTAATCTACGGGAAATGTCATATATCACTACCTTTATAACGGTTGTCTTCACTTTTGACTTCAACTGAGGATAAAACTGTAAAGTTTTGAAACGCTTTTCCATTTATCTAAAACCAGTTGAGGAAAATATGCCCCTCCCCCCCGCAGATTCTGTCCACCCCTGTCACTGACACCTTCCAATCACAGCTGTTTTGACACATGGACACACTACACCACCACCTCACAGTTCACGCAAACTGAGCCCCGAACACTTTCACATCACAGGGAATCTTACTGCATATAATACATACTGGTCCACTTTAGACCTAAACTGTGAGGCACCTCGTTTTGGAGGAACAACAAGTACTGTACAACAGAAGGTCGCTAGACAGCTGAGAGGTGTCACCACCTGCTGGCCAGCGTCAGTACCGCAGGGTGGCCAAGCCTCAACAAGTAGGCACTGGGCACATATGGGTAAACCTTAAAAACATCAAGTCACAACGATAAGCAGTTTAATTTGGTTTCCATGACACAGGCCAATGACGTGAGAGCAGAGATGTATCAAGCATAGAACTAGAATGACTAGAATACTAAAATGGACATTCCCATTCAATGGTCTATGATTCTAATTATATGGCATCTGGTGTTGTAAACACTCCCAGTTCAGAGGTCAGAGCAGCTGATTGGTCAGCCCTTTATTTGGCAATGAATGGTGACCTCGGGCTGATCTCAAATCACAGCCTATTCCCCATATAACAAACAAGTTTAACCACAAACCCTACATAGCTCTGGTCAAAAGTACACTATATGGAGAAATAGGGTGTAATTTCAGACACAGCCTTCGTAAAAAGTGATGTTCAAGGTTGTAGTCTCTGATACGTTAAAAATAATCATTGATCAACGTGTAATAACTTGACCATGAGATAGAACTGGTTGAGAAGCTTGAGGCTATACTGTATACTCTCACATAAGACACCCTTCAGCAGCTTGGGAATGAATGAAAACCAAACTATCAAGCCATCCATCAACTAACATCTGAAGCTGATCCTTCTAGGCTGTTAGTTACAGCAAGCACCTGCCTGCACGCACACACACACACACTCTCTCTCTCTGTCCTAACAAATCTGCCTACATACACACTCATGTAGACACTCCCTCTTTCCCTCTTCACAAATCTGACTACACACACACCCACTCAAGGACACACCTTTCTTAATCTGTTTTTGGACATGAAGAATGCAGAACATGATGGATAATAAAACGTAATCTTGAGGGTGCAAATGCGCCATGTTGTGTGATGACATGATCAAAACCCGGTTGGAGACCCCCCATTTCACTTTAAAATTGGTTTAGTCCAGCATCCCCTCCAATGGGTCTTCTTTTTATAGTCCAGGTTGTCTTTTAAGCACCCCTTGTAACGTCTATCGATAGTACAAACCAAACACCCCTAAATTATTTGTAAACAAAATTAGGTTTCTTGGTGATATCTTCCAGCTTCATAACATCCATTTTATAAACGTTGGGTGAAAAATCTGTACAAAATGATTATGTCCCAGTACCTCCCAGCTCAGATTTAGTCTTCTCCCAGTCCAGGTCCTTCCTCAGCCCTGGTCCATTTAACACCCAGTCTGTCAGCTTTTGGAACAGGCATTCTCCACTCTGAAGTGTGAAGACTGATGACTTTTCCTGCCATCATCAAGTGATGCTGAGATCCATTAACAGTCCTGGGTGGACAATCTGGTCACAGTCAACTAAAATAAGAATATGCTTACAGTAGGCTGTGCGTGGTTCTTCTGTGCAACTGCATAAATAGTTGTGTGTGTAACTTTCTGATGATTAAAAGACAAGGCTATATCTATGGTGATGCGTGAAAGGAGTCCGTTTCCATGGTTATGCTGAGTGTGACATTTTTGGAACTACAGGGACGCGTTGGGAGACTGTTTCCATGGTGCCAAAAAAAAGAAAAAAATGGTGGTATACTTAAGGCATCGTATTAGATGGCTGGTTTCTTCTCCTGAGAAGAGACAGAGATACATTTAGTTGATTAAATCTAGCCTCATAGAAGACAGATGTAGTCAGGGGCAGAACTCGTGTTGGCTCACCCTGTTATGACTCCCTCTCCATGATGATTGTGATGGTCTCACTCCCAGCTGTAACAAGGAGGCCAGATGTCTTTATGACCAAAACTATCCATTAGCTACCATCAACACCATTCAGAGCAGAACCTACAGATCAATTGTGAGCAGATACCTACTGTCATTCTCCAGGTGTTCTGTGACATTGTTGGCATGCTGCTCGTTGCCAAGGAGATGGTTCTGCGACTCGCTGAGAGGACTGGCCGGGACGTCTTCAATACTGGGAAGAAAATAATCTATTTAAAAACATCTGATTGATAATGCATTACTGAACATGTTTAGATCCTATTTGATGATATGTCAAATAGAAGTTCTCAGGTTTCAGCTTAATCTTAAATCTGACAGCCGTTTGTTGGCATTGATTAACCTATTGATCATATTTTATTACCTTTTATTGGCCTCTGGCTGCAAGCTGACTGTGGGCTGTTCTGGGTCAATGTTGACAAGCCGTGACGGGAACGTCAGTCCATCACCCTGACTGTATCACATCACATGACTCAGTATCACATCACATGACTCAGTATCACATCACATGACTCAGTATCACATCACACCACATCACACCGTATCACACCACACCGTATCACACCACACCACACCGTACCACACCGTATCACACCACACCGTACCACACAGTATCACACCACACAGTATCACACCACACAGTATCACACCACACAGTATCACACCACACAGTATCACACCACACAGTATCACACCACACAGTATCACACCACACAGTATCACACCACACAGTATCACACCACACAGTATCACACCACACAGTATCACACCACACAGTATCACACCACACCGTATCACACCACACAGTATCACACCACACAGTATCACACCACACAGTATCACACCACACAGTATCACACCACACCGTATCACACCGTATCACACCACACCGTATCACACCACACCACACCGTATCACACCACACCACACCACATCACACCACACAGTATCACACCACACCGTATCACACCACACAGTATCACACCACACAGTATCACACCACACAGTATCACACCACACAGTATCACACCACACCGTATCACACCACACCGTATCACACCACACCGTATCACACCACATCACATCACACCACACAGTATCACACCACACAGTATCACACCACACCATATCACACCACACCATATCACATCACACCGTATCACACACCGTATCACACCACACCACACCGTATCACACCACACCGTATCACACCACACCGTATCACACCACACCGTATCACACCACACAGTATCACACCACACAGTATCACACCACACCACACAGTATCACACCACACCACACCGTATCACACCACATCACACCATATCACACCACACCATATCACACCACATCACACCACACCACACCACACCGCACCACACCACACACAGTATCACACCACATCACACCACACAGTATCACACCACACAGTATGCAACAGGTCACACCACACAGTAGGGGACACCACCTCAGTACCTCCAGGCTCATCAGGCCCTACCCAAACAAGGGCACACCACATCCACCTCTGGCCACATCGCCTCCCTACCACTGAGGAACACAGTTCCCACCAGCCCAGTCAAAACTGTTCACACCCACCAATGGTGGAACAAACACCACACGCACAGGACAGCAGTCACATCACCACCACACCGGAGACACCTGAAACCCACACCACATCACAGGAATACCAGGACAGGATAAAGCACCTTCTCACACCACAAAGATTTAGATGCACTATTGCAAAGGTGCTGTTCCACTGGATGTCATAAGGTGAATGCACCAATTTGTAAGTCCAGGCTCTGATAAGGCCCTAAATGACTTAAATGTAAGGGCAAAAATGTATCACATCACACCAGACCGTATCACATCACACCAGACCGGAAGTCACAGTTCCACCAGACCCAGTCAAAACTGACCGTATCTGGCCCCCAATGGTGGAACAAACACCTCACACGCCAGTATCACACCAGTCAATCACACCACCAGTATCACACCACACAATCACCCACACTGTATCACATCACATCACACCTAGGATCACATCACACCACACCGTATCACATCACACCACACCGTAAAACATCACATGCACCGTATTCACAGCACACCCACCGGATCACAGCACACCACACCGTGAATGCACATCACATCACACCACACCGTATCACATCACACCACACCGTATCAAAGCACTTAAACCGTATCACAGCACAAACCGTATCACAGCACACCAGACCGTATCACAGCACACCAGACCACATCACACCACATCACACACCAGACCGTATCACATCACATCACACCAGACCGTATCACACCACACCACACCGTATCACACCACACCACACACAGTATCACACCACACAGTATCACACCACACAGTATCACACCACACCGTATCACATCACACCGTATCACATCACACCACACCGTATCACACCACACAGTATCACACCACACACCGTATCACATCACATCACACCGTATCACATCACACCACACCGTATCACAGCACACCACATCACAGCACACCACACCGTCACATCACACCACACCGTATCACAGCACACCACCTGTATCACAGCACACAGTATCACACAGTATCACACCACACTGTATCACACCACACCGTATCACACCACACAGTATCACACCACACAGTATCACACCACACTGTATCACATCACATCACACCGTATCACAGCACACCACACCGTATCACAGCACACCACACCGTATCACAGCACACCACACCGTATCACAGCACACCACACCGTATCACATCACACCACACCGTATCACATCACACCACACCGTATCACACCACACAGTATCACACCACACCGTATCACATCACACCACACCGTATCACACCACACAGTATCACACCACACCATATCACACCACACCGTATCACACCACACAGTATCACACCACACAGTATCACACCACACCGTATCACACCACACCGTATCACACCACACAGTATCACACCACACAGTATCACATCACACAGTATCACGCCACACCGTGAGAGAGGAGAAAGAAGATAACAGAAACTCTGGGTTAGAGACATCCCTCACACTAACCTGGTGAAGATGGGTAGCAGCCAGAACTTCCTCTCGTCTCCAAACACCTGGGCGATGTTCTTCCCAAAGCCCAGAGAGAAACCGTTCTTATCAGAACCTGTTCTGAACACTGGAGCCCTGAATGCCTCTGAGGGAGAGAGAGAGGGTGTAGAGAGAGGTAGATGGGGATAGATGGGGAGTGAGAGAAAGAGAGAGGGGGTAGAGGGTGAGGGAGTGAGTGTCTGAGGAGCGAATGAGTGTGTGTGTGTTGAGGGACTGTGCATGAGTTATTTCTATTTTAACCTTTACTTAACTAAGCAAGTAAAGTTAAGAACAAATGATTATTTATGACGGCCTACCCCAGCCAAACAGGGACGACGCTAGACCAATTGTGTGCCGCCCTATGGGACTTCCAATCACGTGATACAGCCTGGAATCGAACCAGGGTCTGTAGTGACGCCTCTAGCATTGAGATGCAGTGCCTTAGACCGCTGCGCCACTTGGGAGCCCTTAAAAAAAGAGTGCGTGTGGGACTGTGTGTGTGTTACCTATGGTGGACCGGTTCTTCCCTACGAGCCACAGGTGGTAGCTGAAGAGGGAGAGAATGCTGATGCAGAACATGGCCGCCACAAAAAAGAGAAACAAGACATGGAATTTGGCGTGAGTGTCTGGCAGCTCATTCTGGGGAGGAGAGGAGGAGAAGAGAAAAAGAGAGAGGGAGAGTCAATGTCAAAAACCACATGGAGGGAGGGGTGGGGGAGAGAGAGAGGGAGAGAGGCGGGGCGCCTTGATAACCATGTCAACACAACAAAACACAGCAAACACACAACGCCATCACACAACATCCACAGGTGCACTTCATGCCCTGCAACAGCTACACTAAGGCTCTGGAGGCTGGGTTACCTTGGGGCAGTTCTCTGCCGATTTCCTCCGGCAAAGCTTTAGTACAAACAGAGACAAGACTGTTAGACACCAGGAGAGGTCAGACGGAGGGAGAGAAAGGTAGAGATTGAGGGGGAGGTGGTGAAGTGTTGGAAAATGGTTCAGGGATCATATAGGAGTCACCTGGTGAAATAAAACGAGGTGGAAGAAAGAAAGAAGGTGTATTAAAAGAGGACAGAGGAGCAGGCAGAGTCAGGGCTGGTGAGATGGCATGGACAGGAGGACATGGTAGAAATGAACAGAGAGAGAGGAGTGGGGTAGACAGAACAATAATAATGTGTGTGAGGAAAAGAGGGGGGGTCAGAGGGAGAGCAAAATGTGAAAAGCTGGGAGGGAGGCCAAGAACTAAGAGAACAAGGAGCGGAAGGGGGGGGGACAAAAGAAAGAAAGAAGGAGCTGCATAACAGTGAAGCAGTACAGCTGTGAGGCCACAGTGTTAAGCAGCAGGATGTGGGACAATCCAAGCGGTTACAACAAACACAAATAGTAGCATTTAACACACACACACCCCCACACTGTAGCATTTCATACACTATCTTATATGTGGGAAAAAGCACGCACGCACACACACCCACATCTGCAGCATTGAATGTATGGGTGGGTGGGGAATAACAAGACTAAAGCAATGGATGCCAGAACAGATGCAGGCTGCAGTGAGTGTGAGACCATTACTCACTGTCCAGAACTTGATGAAATACTGCAGTACGGTGGCTGCAATGAACAAACAGTACACCAGAGAGTAGCACAGGAACAGAATAAAGAATTTGTAGTTGGAGAATCCCACACAGTTGTTCACCCTGAGAGAGAAAGAGAGAGAGAAAGAGGAGAGAAAAAGTAAGTTGAGTTATGGTCATACTTCCTCTGAACATTAGAATACTTTGATATACTGTGGACGTGAGGAAACAGACAACATACCAGGGGCAGTGATGGTCCATCTTCAGCACACACCTAATACATGGAAGAAGAGAAAGAAGAATAAAAAATAATAAAACATTCTGAATCAGGCCATTCAACAGGAAAAGCAAGACTGGAAGAGAGAGGAGAGGAGACCGGAAATAGCAGACTCACATGTCGCAGGCAGAACAGTGGTGGCAGCGGTCTGGTTTAATCACCTGACACCGGTCACAGTAGCGGATCGCTGTACACAACACATTAATCCAACTGATAAGCTACACACTCAACGGGCCAGGGCTGGATCAATCAACTGGGAGAGAGACAGACTGACACACACAAACATAGATAGACAGACCTCCAGCCCCGGTGCGTGTGTAGAGGGGCAGGTTAGCGGCAGCCCTCCACAGGATCTCCTGCTGCGACTCTGGTCTCTCCTCCTTCACATACTGCTCCTTCTCTGCCTTAGGCAAGCAGAACTAACAGGAGAGAAAGATGGCAGAGAGAGAGAGGAGAGATAAACAAAACAGACACAGGAAAAAAACTTAAATGATGGTTAGTCCCTTAGCAACATTGTCCATCCACCTGTGTCATTGGAATAAATCTACTCATAGACATCTATCCAGTGAAGCTGTGAGCTACAGCCTTGTGGATGTTTCAGGGCAGGTATCTAAAAAGGCAGGGTACCTCTTTGGAGGGGTTGGCTGGTCTGGTGAAGATGGTCTTCCAGTAGGACCACACAAACATGACGAAGGACAGATGGAAGAACACCATGTAGATGACTGTAAGAGACACACAGACAGAGTCAGAGACACATTCACACCTGGCTTCAACATAGCCGATATTCATATTTTGACTACCTGCACATGCATCAAGTGTAGGTCAAGTGTAAGGGCGCAATTTAGTAGTGTCTACAGTGTGTATGTGTGTTTACGTGTGTCCAAATTGAGCCCAGTCCAGCCAGAGTAAATAAAAACGAACTTCCTCCATGGCCCTTGAACAACAATCCCAATGAGCAGCAAATGTGCCCATGTCAGTAAAAGCCAATCAACCAGTAGAAATCAATCCCATCCAATAGCCACTACTTACTCTTTTCTGCTATGCTGGGGATGGTGACTGCAGGGGGGGGAAGGAGATAAAAATAATGTTACGTTTGCATCTGGTGTATGTTGTGGGTGTCTGTATGCAGACATACTGTATGCAGCTAGCAACAACAAGACACATTCCTGTGGACATTGAGCATTCAACATTATTTTTCTGGCATTCCTGGCACGCTTTCACCTGTCCAGTTCTTGGACATCAATGCAGAGGAAGGAGAGGGAAGCCACGCCCACTTGAAACAAATAATAAGCATTCTTTATCTTTGCTTCTTCGTCTTTTACTCAGGTACATTGTTGCAGGTTGAAAATAATGTGAACAGTTCTCTACATCTGGCAAGATGTCGACTGAATAACAGATAACTGAGGTTGGTAGGCTATCGTTGTACCAATGTATGATAGCTTTTAATGAAGAGCTAAAATTGAACAGTTTAATTCGTTAGCTAGCTAACGGGTGGATACAGAAACAGATTATTTGGCTAGCTATAGCGCTACATTGGCAGGATCAAACTAGCTAACTAGCCAAGCCTTTGTTATCTAGCAGTAGTCGCTCCATTCACTTCCTGTGGCCAGCTAACGTTAGCTAGCTAGCACAAATATCAACCATAACACAACGACACTCGCAGTGAAACTCATTTTTTTTTTATACTTACAAATGCAGAGCTCTACGACGTAGGCATAGTAAGACCAACATACGACTAGGGCGATAAAAATAACAGGTATCCAAGCTAAGCCCCGTTGACAGCATCTCAATACGTGGGTGGGCGCCATCTTTACTCTTCCACCAAACCGAAGGGAGTGTTTGCGTGACGTCACGTACCAAACTCCCATGTGCAATTCCTTCGTCTCCCGGTAGTGTGCGCAAGTGTCCCACACTTGCAAGTGCAGTCCAAACAGCAAAGCTGGCCTGGACAGCCAACTAGTTGTTTTCCCGCCTCTAAAGTGGGGCTGTAGTGGAGCAGGTTGAGAGCTTCAAGTTCCTTGGTGTCCACATCAAAAACAAGTTATCGTGGTCCAAACACACTAAGACAGTCATGAAGAGGGCACGTCAAAGCCTATTCCCCCTCAGGAGACTGAAAAGATTTGGCATGGGTCCTCAGACCCTCAAAAATTATAAAGCTGCACCATCGAGAGCATCCTGACTTGTTGCATCACTGCCTGGTATGGCAACTGCTCGGCCTCCGACCTCAAGGCACTACAGAGGGTAGTGCGTATGGCCCAGTTCCTCACTGGGGCTAAGTTTCCTGCCATCCAGGACCTCTATACCAGGCGGTGTCAGAGGAAGGCCCTAACAATTGTCAAGGACTCAAGCCACCCCAGTCATAGACTGTTCTCTCTGCTACCGCACGGCAAGCGATACCGGAGCGCCAAGTCTAGGTCCAAAAGGCTTCTTAACAGCTTCTACCCCAAGCGATAAGAATCCTGAACACACTAATCAAATTGCTACCCAGACTATTTGTATTGTCCCCCCTCCCCCTCACACTCTTTTACGATGCTGCTACTCTCTGTTGACTATTTATGCATAGTCACTTTAACTCTACCTACATGTACAAATTACCTCAATTACATTTACATTACATTTAAGTCATTTAGCAGACGCTCTTATCCAGAGCGACTTACAAATTGGTGCATTCACCTTATGACATCCAGTAGAACAGTCACTTTACAATAGTGCATCTAAATCTTAAAGGGGGGTGAGAAGGATTACTTATCCTATCCTAGGTATTCCTTAAAGAGGTGGGGTTTCAGGTATCTCCGGAAGGCGACTAACCGGTGCCCCCACACATTTACTCTGTACCGGTACCCCCTGTATATAGCCTCGCTATTGTTGTTTTACTGCTGCTCTTTAATTATTTGTTACTTTTATTTTTTACTCAACACTTATTTTTCTTAAAACGGCATTGTTGGGTAAGGGTTTGTAAGTAAGCATTTCACTGTAAGGTCTACTACACCTGTTGTATTCGGCGCATGTGACAAATAACAATTGATTTGATTTCAACAGAGCAACAAATGTTTATTTTATTGTAGGCTATATCATTCGATTAAATGGCTTCTTATGGTAGTTGTATCTATATTTAAGTGACTGCAGAAGTATGTGTGTGCCTGTATGTGTGTTTTACAGGCAAGAACATTACTGAACCTGGCATGAGTACCACCTTTTCTTTTCAGATTCACTCACTGTAATACACTTTGGATTACAGTTAAATTATATGACAATATCCCTTTTATTGCAAAAAGTAAACACTTTCTCCATGTAGCCTACCTACAGTTAAAGTCGGACGTTTACATACAGCCAAATTAATTGAATTAAACTCAGTTTTTCACAATTCCTGACATTTAATCCTGGTAAAATTCCCTGTTTTAGGTCAGTTAGGATCACCACTTTATTTTAAGAATGTGAAATGTCAGAATAATAGTAGAGAGAATGATTTACTTCAGTTTTATTTGTTTCATCACCCAGTGGGTCAGAAGTTTACAAACACTGAATTAGTATTTGGTAGCATTGCCTTTAAATTGTTTAACTTGGGTCAAGCGTTTTGGGTAGCCTTCCACAAGCTTTCCACAATAACTTGGGTGAATTTGATAGTCATGTCACGACAAAGCACTTAACATGGTCCACGCACACCCACACAGTCGTGAAAAAGGCATGGCAGCACCTCTTCCCCCTCAGGAGGCAGAAAATATTTAGCATGGGCCCTCGGATCCTCAAAGTTCTAAAGCTGCATCTTCAACAGCATCTTGACTGTCTGCACCACCACTTGGTATGGCAAATTCACCGCCCTTGACCGCAAAGCACTACAAAGGGTGGTACGGACAGCCCAGTACATTACTGGGGCCGAGCTCCCTGCCATCCAGGACCTCTTTATCAGGCGGTTTCATAGGAAGGCCTGAAATTGCCAAAGACTCCCGGCACCCAAACCATAGACTGTTCACTCCATAGACTGACCAACAGACTCCGAGACAGTTTCTACCCCCAAGCCATAAGAATGCTAAATAGCCAGTCAGTTAAATAGTCAATTAATGGTACCCAGACTATCTACACTGACCCTGCACACACACACTATAACAACACTCCCACACACACATTAGTGGTTATTGTAGCTATTATGTCAAACGATCTTTCACACCTCGTTGATTTATGAGGGGGGCGGACTTCATTTAATTCTATTTATTTGTTATTTAACCAGGTAAGTTGACTGAGGACACGTTCTCATTTGCAGCAATGACCTGGGGAATAGTTACGGGGAGGGGAGGGGGGATGAATGAGCCAATTGTAAACTGGGGATTATTAGGTGATCGTGATGGTTTGAGGGACAGATTGGGAATTTAGCCAGGACACCAGGGTTAACACTCCCACGATAAGTCTAGGTCCAAGAGGCTTCTTAACAGCTTCTACCCCCAAGCCAGAAGACTCCTGAACCTCTAGTCAAATGGCTACCCAGACTATTCGCATTGCCCCCCCCCTCTCCACACCACTCTCTGTTGTCATCTATGCATAGTCACTTTAATTAACTCTACCTACATGTACATACTACCTCAACTAACCGGTGCCCCCGCACATTGACTCTTACCAGCACCCCCCTGTATACATTGTTATTTTTACTGCTGTTCTTTAATTACTTGTTTCTTTTTATCTCTTATTCATATTTTTTGAAACTGCACTGTTGGTTAGGGGCTTGTACGTAAGCATTTCACTGCAAGGTCTACCTACACCTGTTGTATTCGGCCCATGTGACTAATACAATTTTATTTGATTTGAGTGGCCGGGTCTTCACACTAGGCTTTGATACAGTATGTACGTACTTACCAGTTCAAACCATGGTTGTCCAAGACTCACAGTTGGAGACACCTAAGGCCCGCTGCTCCTGAGTCTATACGGGAGCAGCGATAGGACAAGACTGTAACTACCAATTGGATATCATGAAAAAGGGATAAAAAATGCTGAATATGAATACTATATGGCACAGTAGCTTGGTGATAGTTGAACTAAATTGAAACGTGTAGTGTTTTCAGTAGTTCATGACTTGTTTCCCATGTAGCTTACTACTAGAGCTACAAACAACTTTTTTGGCTAAATTTAATTATGAGTGAAGTAGGCAAGAATTTATTTTCTTTTTCAGGCATCCGACCTGCCAAATTCTCAATTGAAACATCGTTTTGTCTTCAATAGGATAAATTACACATTCTGTTAACCTCTGACTACAGAGTGATCTGTTCTTGCAATTAGTATTCTATGACATTTGGGATTATATGATCATTTTCCACAAAAAAAGTTGAGTCAACACTTTTTTTACAAGTAGCTTTAGTTAAGTAAACTGTTTCTTCACCTTTAGCATAGATTAACTTCCAGTGGGATGTAATTGGTCAACTATATTTTCAGAGCAGTTTCCCCAACACTGCTATATGGCCACCAGTTACTATTCAGTTGCGATTGAATGGACCCCCAGGTCACATGCTCCTGTTTGAATGCATAAACCACCTTAAAGGAATGATACATAGAAATGACTTACCTGTTTTTTCACTTTCAGATTCACAGATGGGACAGCTACAGTTATTTCATCCATGACCAGAGTATTTTCCAATTGAAAATAAAGGCATATTGGTTATTTATTGGTCCTTGGTTTACTTACACCTGTTGTATCAACTATACGTAACAAATAGGTCTAAACTTTGATTAGAGTGTGGGAATGTGTGTCTGCTCTCTAGCGTGCACACAGCTGTCACCTGATGACGGTCCCATTCGAGAACCTCACAATCCACAGCGGCGGGCGTGTGAGACTTGAACCGAGGGTTCTGCTTTGAGAATAACGGCTCTTGTCAGAAATGGGATTCGATGTCACCATCCTAGCGTGAGATGAGAAACGCCATCACATGGCAATAAGGCAGAACCCCAGCGTATACAGGATCAGACAGGAGGGAGAGATGCCCATTCTGGAGTGGCCAGATGAAAAGAGAAACTGGGCTCTGGACGGAGCTATACAAGTTCACTCTGGATACAAGACAGAGAAATGTGGCTACCATCAGAGCTCCCCAAGCTCCATCTTCTGTGAGTCTCTCTGCTCCATCCTGAAGCCCAACAGGAGGCTTACCTACATGGGCCAGACTCATCACCACCCAGTTCCCCTCAGAGGAAGGACGGAACGTAACTAAAACCACCAGAGAGCTGACAGATGAGATACCTGACATGCAGAAGTTTGGAAATGTGCTGGAATCTCCACTTATCCCAAAAGAAGAAGCTATCACACCAGCTCCATTATGTAAAAACGTTTTTTTTTAATGTACAATTTTATAACATGACAATCAACAGGACACAAACAGGAGGCAAATTGTCAGTTTGATTTCATAAATACACTAAGATGTACAATGGTCACTGCATTAATTCAAGTCTTTTACATTTCAGACAACAGAGTGCGTCCAAAGTATTTACACATGTACAGTTCTCAGGTTGCAATTAACCAAAGCAAGGCATGAACACCACAGAGAACGAGAGAGGGAGGGAGAACACGAGAAGGGTCATTTCAAAAAGCCTTGACCTCACACAAACATGACTACTCTGGGATAGGGTTAGGGGGCGGGACAGAGCTGGCTCCCCTCGCCTTGCGTTCATAGTTGACAAGCCGCTGGCCAACCAGGTACCTGCAGGAAAGGCAGAGAGGGAACAGGGGAGAAAAGAGTCATGTCAATCACAATACTAGAGCACTTACAAAGTTTGTGTGTCAGCAGCTGATCAAGACCTTGAATAGTTAAATCGGGTGTGGTAGTCTTGGCCGAAACAAAACCCTGCATAAGCTGAAGCTCCCCAGGACCAGGGTTGTACTATCACTGAATGAACAGGCCAGATATGGAGATAAGGGTGGGTGGTTACTTGTCGTTCTTGATGTGTTCGTAAAGGCGTTTGAACTGTCGTATCTGGAAGGAGAGGATGCCGATGATGGACACCACCATCAGGAGGAACGGATAGATCCTCCTCTGTATCAGAATCTGCATCTCGGGAGTCACACCTGATACACCAGGAGGGGTCCAGTGTTATTAGCACACACGCACACACACACACACACACACACACACACACACACACACACACACACACACACACACACACACACACACACAAACACGACTGACCTACGGTAGGTACGACCCCGGCTGCTATGACGTAGGGGACACACAGGGACAGCAGCAGCACTGAGATGACAGGGGCAGCCAGCTTACGGATAATGAAATGGAGGTCGATGTTCCTGATGCCGTTAGCATACACCTGACAGGAGGAGAGGTGGCAATGTTACCCCTCACTGGTCACTTTACACAGTATCAAAAGGTTAAAGGCTATATTGATCATGTAGAGGGAGTGGACATGTCTCATTGGTTTCCACAGGTTCAATTACAGTCACAATGTAAGCTGGGTAAACAGTGTGAGATTGAGAATTCTAATTCTATTAGGTTAAGGCAGTGTTGTCTTTTTTAGGAACTCAGTCTGGCTTTCAGATTACTCTTAAATTGTAAATGGTAGAATGTCATTTTTAAATTGGGTTGTGCATCAACAGTTTTCCTCGTCATGTCAGTCTACCTTAGAGGTATTTTTAACTTGTCAGAAATGCCCAGATCAACTAGACCATGTCAGCGAATGGTTTTTAGCCCATAGATTTTGTTCTAATGTTTGAGTCACTCAAATATCATATGAATAGACATTAGACATGTCAAGATGTATAGAACTGGAAGGAAATTAGCTTCAAAACAGCAAAATGATCTCTGCACCCCATGACAAACTGTTTAGAATTACAGAAAATAAGCTTTTTCTCTCTGCCAACAAGAGCGGTGTGAACAGTTTTGAGTCATGAACAGTGCTTGTGCCCATAGAAATAGATGTGGCACGGGATGTTCCCCAATGCTGGAAGAAACGCCAGGGTTAAGGAATAATGACGTGGAATAAGGTAACACACCTGTTCTATGACAGACTTTAACCACCACTGGGGACCCATGAGTGTGATGGCAGCGATGATTTTGGCATGGAGCACCCCCAGAGCCCAGTCCTACACACACACACACACACACACACACACACACACACACACACACACACACACACACACACACACACACACACACACACACAATGAGTTTCACGGTTTAAAATACACTGATCACTACTATTACATTGTAGCTCTCTAACACACTCAGTACCTGCCAGGGGTAGAAGAGAGGTGTCTGGTCCAGAGGAACGCGTAGAGGAGCAACGATGACCAGCTCAAACAGCAGGCCCAGCAGTAGAGGAATAACACCTGCCACCAGCAATGCTACTACCAGAGTCTTCAGAATCTACACAAACCCACACACAAAATTAAAGGCACGAGATGATCGGATGTTGAAATATTACCTAAAGTATCTTGGCATGGACATCTCGGCCTTGGACACACAGCCACATAAAAGGTATCCATCCAGCCACCTTCATAATGAGTACAGCCTACCATATCTTTGTCCACATACAGTTCCAGCAGAGAGTAGGTCTTACCATGAGAGTCCACTCCTGGACTTTGATCATGATGATGGTGCGTCCCTGGGGCATCCAGGCCAACAGCACGGTGGCACCGCGGATGGACAGCCAGCACACGTACAGACCACACGCTGCTGTATACAGCTCATGGATCTTAGAGCTACCCGTCCAGAACGACATCAGCCAACGGCCCGTAAACACTACAGTACACAGATGGGCTTCAGATACTTATGAAACAGATATACAGTGCATTCGGAAAGTATTCAGACCCCTTGACTTTCCACATTTTGTTACGTTACAGCCTTATTCTGGATGACCTTTTTTTAATCCTAAACAATCTCAACACAATACCTCATAATTCTAAAATGGTATAAATGTGTTTTTTTCCCTCATCAATCTACACGCAATACTCAGTACTTTGTTGAAGTACCTTTGGCAGCGATTACAGCCTGGAGTCTTCTTGGGTATGATGCTACAAGCTTGGCACATCTGTATGAGGAGTTTCTCCCATTCTTCTCTGCAGATCCTCTTAAGCTCCGTCAGGTAGGATGGGGATAGTCGCTGCACAGCTATTCTCAGGTCTCTCCAGAGATGTTCTTATCGGGTTCAAGTCTGGGCTCTGGCTGGGACACTCAAGGACATTCAGAGACTTGTCCCGAAGCCACTCCTGCGTTGTCTTCGCTGTGTGCTTAGGGTCGTTGTCCTGTTGGAAGGTGAACCTTCACCCCAGTCTGAGGTCCTGAGTGCTCTGGAGCAGGTTTTCATCAAGGATCTCTCTGTTCTTTGCTCCATTCATCTTTGTCTTGATCCTGACTAGTCTTCCAGTCTCTGCCACTGAAAAACATCCCCACAGCACAATGCTGCCACCACCATGCTTCACCGTAGGGATGGTGTCAGGTTTCCTCCAGAGGTGACGCTTGGCATTCAGGCCAAACAGTTCAGACTTGGTTTCATCAGACCAGAGAAACTTGTTTCTCATGGTCTGAGAATCTTTAGGTGGTTTTTGGCATATTCCAAGTGGGCTGTCATGTGCCTTTTACACTGAGGAGTGGCTCCAGTCTGGCCACTCTACCATAAAGGCCTGATTGGTAGCATGCTGCAGAGATGGTTGTCCTCCTGGAAAGTTCTCCCATCTCCACAGATGAACTCTAGAGCTCTGTCAGAGTGACCATCGGGTTCTTGGTCAGGGAGGTGACCAAGGCCCTTCTCCCTCGATTGCTCACTTTGGCTGGGCGGCCAGCTCTACGAAGTCTTGGTGTTCTTCAATGCTGCAGAAATGTTTTGGTACGCTTCCCCAGATCTGTGCCTCGACACAATCCTGTCTTGGAGCTCTACAGACAATTCCTTCGACCTCATAGCTTGGTTTTTGCTCTGACATGCACTGTCAACTGTGGGACCTTATATAGACAGGTGTGTGCTTTTCCAAATCATGTCCAATCAATTTAAATTTACCACAGGTGGACTCTAATCAAGTTGTAGAAACATCTCAAGGATGATCCATGGAAACAGGATGCACCTAAGATCAATTTCGAGTCTCATAGCAAAGGGTCTGAATACTTATGTAAATAAGGTATCGGTTTTTCATTTGTAATACAATTGCTAACATTTCTAAAAAACTGTTTTTGCTTTCTCATTATGGGGTAGTGTGTGGATTGATGGGGAAGAAAATGTATTTAATACATTTTAGAATAAGGCTGTAATGTAACAAAATGTTCTAGACATTCAGGGTAGAAAAAGGGCATACAATACATTTCCTAGCTCGAGATGAATCAATTATACTCATTTGATTTAAATTAAGAAACATGTCAAATGTGGCAGCTAGCCTAGTGGTTAGGAGCGTTGGGCCAGTAACCGAAAGGTCACTGGTTCGAATCCCCGAGCTGATTAGGTGAATAATCTGTCTATGTGCCCCTGAGCAAGGCACTTCCCCGAGCTAACAAGGTACAAATCTGTCGTTCTGCCCCTGAACAGGCAGTTAACCCACTGTTCCTAGGCCGTTATTGAAAATAAGAATTTGTTCTTAACTGACTTGCCTAGTTAAATAAAGGTAAAAAAAAAGAGATCCCTAATTGCTTTGGATAAGAGCTTCTGCTAAAAATGATAAAAATGAATCAATAAATAATGGAGTGTGTCCATCACCATGTCTCACCTGGTAACGTCAGACACACCAGGCTGGCCACCAGCAGAGTGACACACATAAAGCCTATCAGCAAGACGATCTACAGACAGGAGGAAAGAGACAAATTATAGGGGGGACTTTTCCTGAAGTGGTAGGGCTGGAAGCCTCTAGGTCCACCTGCTGTAATGTGTGACTCACCCTAAAGGGGAAGCGTAGAGGGCGTTGGTAGGGTTGGAAGCCTATAGGTCCACCCTGCTGTAATATGGCCTGATGGGCTGCATGAAGCCCTTCCCCCACAACATGGGCGGGGTTGTTGTTATGGTGACCGGGAGCAGGATTGTTGTTGTTGTTGACAGGCTGGTTGGCCTCATTGTCTTCCTGTTCACCCAGCAGGTAAGAGTGGAGGTCTCTTGAAGTGGGGGAGGGAGGAGGACAAGAGAGGGAAATGAGGAGAGAGTTAATAAATATATACTATACTGTTTGGGAGTGTGTGTATATATATATATATATATATATATAAGTGTGAATATGCAGTGCAGGGATCATCAACAAGATTCAGCCGCTGGCCGATTCGTTCTTGAGCGGATGGTCAGGGTGCCAGAACATGTAGACTGCAAATTGGCCACAAGACGGCCAAACAGACTAAATATTTTACTAAAACATTATTTCAAACCTAACATTTGTATATGGTCACGGTGCCTTCTGAAAGTATTCAGACCCATTGACTTTTTCCACATTTTGTTACAGCCATATTCTAAAATGTATTATTATTATTATTATTATTTTAAATGTCCGCATCAATCTACACACGATACCCCATAATGACAAAGCAAAAACAGGTTTAGGCATTTTTGCTAATTAGTCAAATAAAAAAAACGAAATATCACATGAACATAAGTATTCAGATCCTTTACACAGTACTTTATTGAAGCACCTTTGGCAGCAATTTGTTTTCATACATACAAACCATCGGCAGGCCAACAAGTTCAATCTTGATTTTATCAGACCAGAGAATCTTGTTTCTCATGTTCTGAGAATCTTTAGGTGCCTTTTGGCAAACTCCAAGCGGGCTGTGATGTGCCTTTTACTGAGGAGTGGCTTCAGTCTGGCCACTCTACCATAAAGGTCTGATTGGTGGAGTGCTGCAGAGATGGTTGTCCTTGAAGGTTCTCCCATCTCCACAGAGGAACCCTAGAGATCTGTCAGAGTGACCATCAGGCAGTGGTGTAAAAAGTACACAATTGTCATACTTGAGTAAAAGTAAAAAGATACCTTAATAGAAAGTCACCCAGTAAAATACTACTTGAGTAAAATTCTAAAAGTATTTGGTTTTAAATATACTTAAGTTCTTAAATTCCTTATATTAAGCAAACCAGTAGGCACAATCTTTTATTTTATTTACAGATAGCCAGGGACACACTCCAACACTCAGACATCATTTACAAACTAAGCATGTGTTTAGTGTGTCAGATCAGAGGCAGTAGGGATGAACAGGAATGTTCTCTTGATAAGTGTGTGAATTGGACCATGTTCTGTCCTGCTGAGCATTTAAAATGTAACGAGTACTTTTGGGTATCAGGGAAAATGTATGGAGTAAAAAGTACATAATTTTCATTAGGAACGTAGTAGAGTAAAAGTAAAAGTTGTCCAAAATATTAATAGTAAAGTAAAGTACAGATATCCCAAAAAACTACTTAAGAAGTACTTTATTTTTTACTAAAGTACTTTACACCACTTGCCATCGGGTTCTTGGTCACCTCCCTGACCAAGGCCCTTCTCCCCAGATTGCTCAGTTTGGCAGAGGCGGTCAGCTCTAGGAAGAGTCTTGGTGGTTCCCAACTTCTTCCATTTAAGAATGATGGAAGCCACTGTCAACTGTGTGACCTCGCATAGACAGGCGTGTGCCTTTCCAAATCATGTCTAATCAATTAAACTTACCACAGGTGGACTACAATCAAGTTCTAGAAACATCTCAAGG